>NC_052320.1:3522120-3822120 GCF_016432855.1 Salvelinus namaycush | reverse complement strand
GCCTTGGCAGGGACTAATGGGGATCCATAATAAACCCCAGGAAGAGTAGCTGCTGCCTTGGCAGGGACTAATGGGGATCCTTAATACATGCGCATAAAAAATAATGTGTTGTATTACCACCTGCTAACAGTAACTGTGTTGTATTACCACCTGCTACCAGTAAGTAACTGTGTTGTAGTACCACATGCTGACAGTAACTGTGTTGTATTACCACCTGCTGACAGTAGCTGTGTTGTATTACCACCTGCTAACAGTAAGTAACTGTGTTGTAGTACCACCTGCTAACAGTAACTGTGTTGTATTACCACCTGCTAACAGTAACTGTGTTGTAGTACCACATGCTAACAGTAACTGTGTTGTATTACCACCTGCTAACAGTAACTGTGTTGTATTACCACCTGCTAACAGTAGCTGTGTTGTAGTACCACCTGCTAACAGTAAGTAACTGTGTTGTAGTACCACCTGCTAACAGTAACTGTGTTGTATTACCACCTGCTAACAGTAACTGTGTTGTATTACCACCTGCTAACAGTAAGTAACTGTGTTGTAGTACCACCTGTTAACAGTAACTGTGTTGTATTACCACCTGCTAACAGTAACTGTGTTGTATTACCACCTGCTAACAGTAACTGTGTTGTATTACCACCTGCTAACAGTAAGTAACTGTGTTGTATTACCACCTGTTAACAGTAGCTGTGTTGTATTACCACATGCTAACAGTAACTGTGTTGTAGTACCACCTGCTAACAGTAACTGTGTTGTAGTACCACATGCTAACAGTAACTGTGTTGTATTACCACCTGCTAACAGTAACTGTGTTGTAGTACCACATGCTAACAGTAACTGTGTTGTATTACCACCTGCTAACAGTAACTGTGTTGTATTACCACCTGCTAACAGTAACTGTGTTGTATTACCACCTGCTAACAGTAACTGTGTTGTAGTACCACATGCTAACAGTAACTGTGTTGTATTACCACCTGCTAACAGTAACTGTGTTGTAGTACCACCTGCTAACAGTAACTGTGTTGTATTACCACCTGCTAACAGTAACTGTGTTGTAGTACCACATGCTAACAGTAACTGTGTTGTATTACCACCTGCTAACAGTAACTGTGTTGTATTACCACCTGCTAACAGTAACTGTGTTGTATTACCACCTGCTAACAGTAGCTGTGTTGTATTACCACCTGCTAACAGTAACTGTGTTGTAGTACCATCTGTTAACAGTAAGTAACTGTGTTGTATTACCACCTGCTAACAGTAACTGTGTTGTAGTACCATCTGTTAACAGTAACTGTGTTGTATTACCACCTGTTAACAGTAAGTAACTGTGTTGTATTACCACCTGCTACCAGTAAGTAACTGTGTTGTATTACCACCTGCTAACAGTAACTGTGTTGTAGTACCACCTGCTGACAGTAACTGTGTTGTAGTACCATCTGTTAACAGTAACTGTGTTGTATTACCACCTGTTAACAGTAAGTAACTGTGTTGTATTACCACCTGCTACCAGTAAGTAACTGTGTTGTATTACCACATGCTAACAGTAACTGTGTTGTATTACCACCTGTTAACAGTAACTGTGTTGTATTACCACCTGCTGACAGTAACTGTGTTGTAGTACCACCTGTTAACAGTAACTGTGTTGTATTACCACCTGTTAACAGTAACTGTGTTGTATTACCACCTGCTAACAGTAACTGTGTTGTAGTACCACCTGTTAACAGTAACTGTGTTGTATTACCACCTGTTAACAGTAACTGTGTTGTATTACCACCTGCTACCAGTAAGTAACTGTGTTGTATTACCACCTGCTACCAGTAAGTAACTGTGTTGTATTACCACCTGTTAACAGTAACTGTGTTGTATTACCACCTGCTACCAGTAAGTAACTGTGTTGTATTACCACCTGCTACCAGTAAGTAACTGTGTTGTATTACCACCTGTTAACAGTAACTGTGTTGTATTACCACCTGCTAACAGTAAGTAACTGTGTTGTATTACCACCTGCTACCAGTAAGTAACTGTGTTGTATTACCACCTGTTAACAGTAGCTGTGTTGTATTACCACCTGTTAACAGTAGCTGTGTTGTATTACCACCTGCTACCAGTAAGTAACTGTGTTGTATTACCACCTGTTAACAGTAACTGTGTTGTATTACCACCTGCTAACAGTAACTGTGTTGTATTACCACCTGCTGACAGTAACTGTGTTGTATTACCACCTGTTAACAGTAACTGTGTTGTATTACCACCTGTTAACAGTAACTGTGTTGTATTACCACCTGTTAACAGTAACTGTGTTGTATTACCACCTGCTAACAGTAGCTGTGTTGTATTACCACCTGCTAACAGTAACTGTGTTGTATTACCACCTGCTACCAGTAACTGTGTTGTATTACCACCTGCTAACAGTAACTGTGTTGTATTACCACCTGTTAACAGTAACTGTGTTGTATTACCACCTGCTACCAGTAAGTAACTGTGTTGTATTACCACCTGCTACCAGTAAGTAACTGTGTTGTAGTACCACCTGCTAACAGTAGCTGTGTTGTATTACCACCTGCTAACAGTAGCTGTGTTGTATTACCACCTGCTAACAGTAACTGTGTTGTATTACCACCTGTTAACAGTAACTGTGTTGTATTACCACCTGCTAACAGTAACTGTGTTGTAGTACCACCTGCTAACAGTAACTGTGTTGTATTACCACCTGTTAACAGTAACTGTGTTGTATTACCACCTGCTAACAGTAACTGTGTTGTATTACCACCTGCTAACAGTAACTGTGTTGTATTACCACCTGTTAACAGTAACTGTGTTGTATTACCACCTGCTAACAGTAACTGTGTTGTAGTACCACCTGCTAACAGTAACTGTGTTGTATTACCACCTGTTAACAGTAAGTAACTGTGTTGTATTACCACCTGCTAACAGTAACTGTGTTGTATTACCACCTGCTAACAGTAACTGTGTTGTAGTACCACCTGCTAACAGTAACTGTGTTGTAGTACCACCTGCTAACAGTAACTGTGTTGTATTACCACCTGCTAACAGTAACTGTGTTGTAGTACCACCTGCTAACAGTAACTGTGTTGTATTACCACCTGCTAACAGTAACTGTGTTGTAGTACCACCTGCTAACAGTAGCTGTGTTGTATTACCACCTGCTAACAGTAACTGTGTTGTATTACCACCTGCTACCAGTAAGTAACTGTGTTGTAGTACCACCTGTTAACAGTAACTGTGTTGTATTACCACCTGCTAACAGTAACTGTGTTGTATTACCACCTGCTAACAGTAACTGTGTTGTATTACCACCTGCTAACAGTAACTGTGTTGTATTACCACCTGCTACCAGTAAGTAACTGTGTTGTAGTACCACCTGCTAACAGTAACTGTGTTGTATTACCACCTGCTAACAGTAACTGTGTTGTAGTACCACCTGCTAACAGTAACTGTGTTGTATTACCACCTGCTAACAGTAACTGTGTTGTAATACCACCTGCTAACAGTAACTGTGTTGTATTACCACCTGCTAACAGTAGCTGTGTTGTATTACCACCTGCTAACAGTAGCTGTGTTGTATTACCACCTGCTACCAGTAAGTAACTGTGTTGTATTACCACCTGTTAACAGTAACTGTGTTGTAGTACCACCTGTTAACAGTAACTGTGTTGTATTACCACCTGCTAACAGTAACTGTGTTGTAGTACCACCTGCTAACAGTAACTGTGTTGTAGTACCACCTGCTAACAGTAACTGTGTTGTAGTACCACCTGCTAACAGTAACTGTGTTGTATTACCACATGCTAACAGTAACTGTGTTGTATTACCACATGCTAACAGTAACTGTGTTGTAGTACCACCTGTTAACAGTAACTGTGTTGTATTACCACCTGCTAACAGTAACTGTGTTGTATTACCACATGCTAACAGTAACTGTGTTGTAGTACCACCTGCTAACAGTAACTGTGTTGTATTACCACCTGCTAACAGTAACTGTGTTGTATTACCACATGCTAACAGTAACTGTGTTGTATTACCACCTGTTAACAGTAACTGTGTTGTATTACCACCTGTTAACAGTAGCTGTGTTGTATTACCACCTGCTAACAGTAACTGTGTTGTATTACCACCTGCTAACAGTAAGTAACTGTGTTGTATTACCACCTGCTAACAGTAACTGTGTTGTAGTACCACCTGTTAACAGTAACTGTGTTGTATTACCACCTGCTAACAGTAACTGTGTTGTAGTACCACCTGCTAACAGTAACTGTGTTGTATTACCACCTGCTAACAGTAACTGTGTTGTATTACCACCTGCTAACAGTAAGTAACTGTGTTGTAGTACCACCTGCTAACAGTAACTGTGTTGTAGTACCACCTGCTAACAGTAACTGTGTTGTATTACCACCTGCTAACAGTAACTGTGTTGTATTACCACCTGCTACCAGTAACTGTGTTGTATTACCACCTGCTAACAGTAACTGTATTGTAATACCACCTGTTAACAGTAACTGTGTTGTAATACCACCTGCTACCAGTAACTGTGTTGTATTACCACCTGTTAACAGTAACTGTGTTGTATTACCACCTGCTACCAGTAACTGTGTTGTATTACCACCTGCTACCAGTAACTGTGTTGTATTACCACCTGTTAACAGTAGCTGTGTTGTATTACCACCTGCTAACAGTAACTGTATTGTAGTACTCTGTGGCTGAAAGGACATCCTATTATGTAATACTTTAGGTGCACTTTATTTAGCCTGGCACAATGGAACCAATGTAATAGTCCCCAAAGTTCAAACCCCACCCATATAACACTCCAGGCAGGCTCCATCAAACTGTCCTCCAGTTGTAGCAGTATATTATATTATACTTGGAGATGACCACCATGGTATTATCACTCACTAGCGTCTGACAGTGTTTCCAGTTAGTTTTAGATCAAAACAGATGTGACAACGGATTGCCCCAAGGCTGAGATGGTAAGTACCGGATAAAGATACATCGTGTGTAAGGCATATCAATAAGGCAGATGGAGGGTTGCTGGCAACAAAATGGCTCCTGGTGAAGACCCCAGACCATCACCTGCCGTTGTTCCCTTGTGCAAGGCGCTGCACTGTGGCTGACCTTGAGCCTCGCTACGTGTCTGTCTGGGAGGGATCTGAATGTCAGAAGATTAATTTATGTTTCTCACAAAATGGATAACAAAATATCTATTCTGTTCTAGTCGATTTCTCTGTTCCCTATAGAGTATCGTCACTTCTAGAGGATATACTGAACTCTGGAACATCCAAGACACTGTCAGACACCTCAGACTGTAAGTACTACCCATTCATACAATATGTTACTTTCTATATAATTGCATCTGTACTATTACAAACTCAGTGCTGTTGAAATGAACAATCCACATTCTGTTCACCTCTTTACTTCTCATAACATTTTCCAAATATATTTTTGTTGTTATATTTTGAAGCGATTTAATTTGCTTATAAGATGATTGTTTAAATTTGACTCATCATATCTGGTCTGATATACATTGTTTTGTATTTTTCATTCTCTTAATAAAAAGTGATTTTGGTGCAATTTCTTTGTGTGTGTGTGTGTGAGAGTGATTTTCTCCAGGTGTCTGAATAGACGCAGAAATGACCCTAACAAACCTCACCCTCCATGTCACCTGTCATTTTATTGCAATAGTAACTATTAGGAATATGATTGGTTAAAGCATGTTTTCTTGCAATCTGAATAAAATATCAACATCAAATACATTTCTAGGTGTTACCAATATACATTTAAGAACGTGACTTAACAGGAACAAATGCAACCCTTTTCTTGAAAACAATTGGAAAAAAAACAAAAAAAAATACATTTTTTCAGGATATTGCTTAAACCATGGTTTCTTTATAATACACCACACTGGGTTCAGACAGTAAATAATATAATAATACATTAAACACATCTACTTTTAAAGCATCAAAATGTCCTTCTTACACACGATTTAACATTAACATTCAGTGGGCCCACAATCACTTCTTGGAAATCACACTGGAAGTGAACAAAACATCTACGTCCCAAATGGCACCCTATTCCCTATATAGGAGCACTATGTTTAACCAGAACCTATAGGGCTCTGGTTAAAAGTGCATTATATAGAGAACAGGGTGGCATTTCGGACTTACAACACTGAGCTCTCTTGGCATCCATTTTAGGAGCAACAGAGCTGCTGCGTGTGCATCACGGTTAATGGGAGAATGTTTTAAAACAATACAAAGAGCTGTGCAGGCAGGACGCTGATGAGCTTTGTGAGAGTGAGCTGAGGGGGAAGAGAGATTTGGAAGTAGTTTTAATGATGCAGCGTTCTTTGAGTTTAAGCTTTTTAGCGCCACTAGAGGGCGGTAGAAAACAAAAATTAAATGTTCATCACTTAATTTTGAACCAAACTGGTCAGTGTTCCTCAAACTTTTTTGTACCAAGGACCGGGGACTGGTCAGCAGTATCTCACGGACCGGCACATGTCCAGGGGTTGAAAAACACTGAACTATGTACATACAGTACTTAGGAATATTTTATTATTATTTAACTAGGCAAGTCAGTTAAGAACAAATTCTTATTTTCAATGACAGCCTAGGAACAGTGGGTTAACTGCCTTGTTCAGGGGCAGAACGACAGATTTGTACCTTGTCAGCCCAGGGATTTGAACTTGCAACCTTGGTGTTACTAGTCCAACACTCTAACCACTAGGCTACGCTGCCGCATTTAGTGAATAATGGGAAATCATTGTGGTAACTGTCAAACAATTTGATCTAATATTGAGCTAGTATTCAACATGTTGAGCTAGTATTCATCATGCTGAGATAGTGTTACTAGTATTCAACATGTTTTAGCTAGTATTACTAGTATTAAACATGTTGAGCTAGTATTACTAGTATTAAACATGTTGAGCTAGTATTACTAGTATTAAACATGCTGAGCTAGTATTACTAGTATTAAACATGCTGAGCTAGTATTACTAGTATTAAACATGCTGAGCTAGTATTACTAGTATTAAACATGTTGAGCTAGTATTACTACTATTCAACATGTTGAGCTAGTATTACTAGTATTAAACATGTTGAGCTAGTATTACTAGTATTAAACATGTTGAGCTAGTATTACTAGTATTAAACATGTTGAGCTAGTATTACTAGTATTAAACATGTTGAGCTAGTATTACTAGTATTAAACATGTTGAGCTAGTATTCAACATGCTGAGCTAATATTACTAGCAGTAAACATGTTGAGCTAGTATTAAACATGTTGAGCTAGTATTACTAGTATTAAACATGTTGAGCTAGTATTACTAGTATTAAACATGTTGAGCTAGTATTCAACATGCTGAGCTAATATTACTAGCAGTAAACATGTTGAGCTAGTATTAAACATGCTGAGCTAGTATTACTAGCAGTAAACATGTTGAGCTAGTATTACTAGTATTAAACATGTTGAGCTAGTATTACTAGTATTAAACATGTTGAGCTAGTATTACTAGTATTCAACATGTTGAGCTAGTATTACTAGTATTAAACATGTTGAGCTAGTATTACTAGTATTAAACATGTTGAGCTAGTATTACTAGTATTAAACATGTTGAGCTAGTATTGAGCTAGCTGGTATTACTAGTATTAAACATGCTGAGCTAGTATTGAGCTAGCTGGTATTACTAGTATTAAACATGCTGAGCTAGTATTACTATTATTAAACATGCTGAGCTAGTATTACTAGTATTAAACATGTTGAGCTAGTATTGCTAGTATTAAACATGTTGAGCTAGTATTACTAGTATTACACATGCTGAGCTAGTATTACTAGTATTAAACATGTTGAGCTAGTATTACTAGTATTAAACATGTTGAGCTAGTATTGAGCTAGCTAGTGCATTACTACATTTGAACCTAGTGTTTCTGAGAGAGTTTGAGGTGTAGATAATGGATGTGTCTTTGGCTCACAGTATACAGAAGGGTTAGTAAACATACCGTTATTTATAATAAAGGCACATAGTGGTGATAAACAGTGAACCAGTAGACTGACAAAACATTGAAAAAAACGACAACATTAAAAAAAAAACTCCCCAAAAAAGACTCCCATATATAATAGCATTATACATTGCATTGTCATTCTGTCTGCCTGGAGTTGTGACACTGAAGTAGCCTACAACAGCATTTAATTTCCTCATTTTACCAGTTCTACTACAGTATATGGGGTAGTAACATCTTAAGAATATATATTATCTGGGCTATAATAAGTCAATAATAGCCTGAGTGCCAATCTGTTTGTTCTCTATTGCCAACTCCTTGTGGCTCAATTATTGTCAATACAGCACAAACAGACTGGCACCGCAGGCTAAGCAAAGAAAGTGTCTGTAAAGGTCAGTAGTTTACACAGTAAAACAGCACCAACCCAATGTACCCTGCTGTCCACCGAGTACATAGGAAGTAAAGCCAGGTATTTCATCCAATTTAATTTACCTACATGTATGTAGCTTGGTCCTTGCCAACTTCTATGGTGTGGTTGGCACGCCAAACAGGTAAGACAGCACAAACCGATCTGGGACCAGGCTAACCTAAATTAGGGTCTGTGTACAAAGTCATCTCCCCTCAGTTGTATACCGTACATACTGAAATCCCACTTGGCAAAAACTGGTTGAATCAACATTGTTTACACAACATTTCAATCCAGTATGTATTATTTCATAGTTTTGATGTCTTCACTATTGTTCTACAATGTAGAAAATAGTAAAAATAAAGAAAAACCCTTGAATGAGTAGGTGTGTGCAAACTTTTGACTGGTACTGTATACCATACGGTATATACACTGAGTGGACAAACATTAGGAATACCTTCCTAATACGGAGTTGCACCCCCTTTTGCCCTCAGAACAGCCTCAATTCGTCAGGGACTCTACAAGGTGTCAAAAGCATTTCACAGGGATGCTGGCCCATGTTGACTCCAATGCTTCCCATAGTTGTGTGAAGTTGGCTGGATGTCCTTTGGGTGGTGGACCATTCTTGATACCAATGGAGGCTGCTGAGGGGAGGACGGCTCATAATAATGGCTGGAACGGAGCAAATGGAACGCCACCAAACCACGTGTTTGATGTTTTTGATACAATTCCACTGATTCCACTCCAGCCATTACCTCGAACCAGTCCTCCCCAATTAAGGTGCCACCAACCTCCTGTGCTTGACACACATGGGGCAGTGTTGAGTGTGAAAAACCCAGCAGCGTTGTAGTTCTTGACATAAACCGGTGCGCCTGGCACCTACTACCATACCCCGTTCAAAGGCACTTCAATATGTTGTCTTGCCCATTTACCCTCTGAATGGCACACATACACAATCCATGTCTCAATTGTCTCAAGGATTAAAAATCATTCTTTAACCTGTCTCCTCCACCTTCATCTACACTGATTAAAATGGATTTAACAAGTGACATCAGTAAGGGATCATAGCTTTCACCTGGATTCACCTGGTCAGTCTATGTCATGAAAAGAGCAAGTGTTGATCATGTTTTGTGCTCTCAGTGTAATCTACAGTATATGGTATATAATCTATATGGTATGTAACCTATACCATGAACAAACAACAATCTCAAAATGCCTCAAAATGCTAAATGTTTCCGTGTACAGGTATAAATATAGAGGTATACCAAGACATTTGTTGAACAGGACTGCGTGCTATATTCCCTATTCAGTGCACTACTTTTGACTGGAGCCTTATGGGAGCCCTATGGAAGCTGTATGGAAGCCCTATGGGAGCTGTATGGGAGCCCTATGGAAGCTGTATGGGAGCCCTATGGAAGCTGTATGGGAGCCCTATGGAAGCTGTATGGAAGCCCTATGGAAGCTGTATGGGAGCCTTATGGGAGCCCTATGGAAGCTGTATGGGAGCCCTATGGAAGCTGTATGGAAGCCCTATGGAAGCTGTATGGGAGCCCTATGGAAGCTGTATGGGAGCCCTATGGAAGCTGTATGGAAGCCCTATGGAAGCTGTATGGGAGCCTTATGGGAGCCCTATGGAAGCTGTATGGGAGCCCTATGGAAGCTGTATGGAAGCCCTATGGAAACTGTATGGGAGCTGTATGGGAGCCCTATGGAAGCTGTATGGAAGCCCTATGGAAGCTGTATGGGAGCCTTATGGAAGCTGTATGGGAGCCCTATGGAAGCTGTATGGGAGCCCTATGGAAGCTGTATGGAAGCCCTATGGAAGCTGTATGGGGGCCTTATGGGAGCCCTATGGAAGCTGTATGGAAGCCCTATGGGAGCTGTATGGGAGCCCTATGGAAGCTGTATGGGAGCCCTATGGAAGCTGTATGGGAGCCCTATGGAAGCTGTATGGGAGCCCTATGGAAGCTGTATGGGAGCCCTATGGAAGCTGTATGGAAGCCCTATGGAAGCTGTATGGAAGCCCTATGGAAGCTGTATGGAAGCCCTATGGGAGCTGTATGGGAGCCCTATGGAAGCTGTATGGGAGCCCTATGGAAGCTGTATGGGAGCCCTATGGAAGCTGTATGGAAGCCCTATGGAAGCTGTATGGGAGCCCTATGGATGCTGTATGGGAGTCCTATGGGAGCTGTATGGGAGCCCTATGGATGCTGTATGGGAGTCCTATGGAAGCTGTATGGGAGCCCTATGGAAGCTGTATGGGAGCCCTATGGAAGCTGTATGGGAGCCCTATGGAAGCTGTATGGGAGCCTTATGGGAGCTATATGGGAGCCCTATGGAAGCTGTATGGGAGCCCTATGGATGCTGTATGGGAGTCCTATGGGAGCTGTATGGGAGCCCTATGGATGCTGTATGGGAGTCCTATGGAAGCTGTATGGGAGCCCTATGGAAGCTGTATGGGAGCCCTATGGAAGCTGTATGGGAGCCTTATGGGAGCCCTATGGAAGCTGTATGGGAGCCCTATGGATGCTGTATGGGAGTCCTATGGGAGTCCAATGGGAGTCCTGCTCAAAAGTAGTAAACTATATAGGGAATATGGTACCAATTGGCACGCATCCCAAGACTCCTTCATGGTGTACTTCATATCCATGGTGTACTTCATATTCATGGGGTACTGTATGTTGCACTGTATGACACACAGGGGTATATGGTTTCTGATTAATATGGATGTGATTGTAGAGACTACAGTAACTGTTTTGTGTCAGGATGTTGCCTTGTTCAATTCCTCCTCATACCGAAAGAAAAGTGTTCCAGCCACATTAGTCGACACTACAATGACATTTGTGTCGCAGGCGTCAGGCGATTCCATGAGAACATGAGGGATAACATATATGGCCTAGCAGAATAAGTGTAAATTTGGTTTATTTTCAAAGTTACAAAACAGGATTATCTGTTTGCTGTCTCTCTTTATGGACTGAATGAAACATCTTCATTATATCCACAACCATTATTAGACTATTCATATAGCTGTGGTCCTCATCTCCTCCGTCTGTCAGTCAGCTAGCCAGTCATCCAGCCAGTCAACCTGTCAGTCAGCTAGCCAGTCATCCAGCCAGTCAGCCTGTCAGTCTGTTAGCCAGTCATCCAGCCAGTCAGCCTGTCAGTCTGTTAGCCAGTCATCCAGACAGTCAGCCTGTCAGTCTGTTAGCCAGCCAGTCAGCCAGTCAGCCTGTCAGTCTGTTAGCCAGCCATCCAGCCAGTCAGCCTGTCAGTCTGTTAGCCAGTCATCCAGCCTGTCAGTCTGTTAGCCAGTCATCCAGCCAGTCAGCCTGTCAGTCTGTTAGCCAGTCATCCAAGCAGTCAGCCTGTCAGTCTGTTAGCCAGCCATCCAGCCAGTCAGCCTGTCAGTCTGTTAGCCAGTCATCCAGCCAGTCAGCCTGTCAGTCTGTTAGCCAGTCATCCAGCCAGTCAGCCTGTTAGCCAGTCATCCAGCCAGTCAGCCTGTCAGTCTGTTAGCCAGTCATCCAGCCAGTCAGCCTGTCAGTATGTTAGCCAGTCATCCAGCCAGTCAGCCTGTCAGTCTGTTAGCCAGTCATCCAGCCAGTCAGCCTGTCAGTCTGTTAGCCAGTCATCCAGCCAGTCAGCCTGACAGTCTGTTAGCCAGTCAGCCTGTCAGTCTGTTAGCCAGTCATCCAGCCAGTCAGCCTGTCAGTCTGTTAGCCAGTCATCCAGCCAGTCAACCTGTCAGTCTGTTAGCCAGCCATCCAGCCAGTCAGCCTGTCAGTCTGTTAGCCAGCCATCCAGCCAGTCAGCCTGTCAGTCTGTTAGCCAGCCATCCAGCCAGTCAGCCAGTTGGGTATTCCTTGGCTTTATCCAAAGGAGCAAGGTCATTTCAGCCCATCCAAAAGCTGGGTAACTTAGGTCCAACTGGCACAGTCGGTACATGGAGATCCATGCTTGTTTTATTAAGGAGAGTGAGAGAAAGGGTGGAAGCAGCCAACTCTGCCCTTCTTCCCTCTACACAGTTCTGTGTGGCTCAGTTAATAAGAGCAATGGCTCTAGCAAGGTCGCGGGGTCGATTTGCAGCTAGGATCCCAAATACTAAAAATGTCTGTACTCACTGTACTGTAAGTCACTTTGGATAATCGTCAAACGTCTAGCATTTATTAAGAGCAGGAAGCCAACCCTGCCCTCCCTCCATCTAGATAGCCTTGATTCCAGGCTTGATGAAGTAGAGTTGGGGAGTCCGATAATGTCCCAGCTAGATCAAAACGTTCTAAGGACCGTCGTGATTGTTAAGGCATGGTGATTGCCCTATGGTTATTTTGCATACAATATTCTCAGAACTTCCAAGGAACCAAATGTGAAAGCTGTGGTGAAACCACCATCTAGACAACACCGGTGCTGTTCTTCAGGACAGGGAGCTCTGGTTCGGGGCAGAAGCAGCCGTTGGTTTTCCAGCCGGTGTCTGCGTTCCGGGCCTCGCGTCTCTTCCTCCTGCTCTGCCACCTCCTCGCCACGGGCTCCAGGAAGAGAGAGACAGAGGACAGCAGGTAACACCCCCCCGCCAGGTAGAAGGAGCAGTCGTAGGTCTGGGTATAGTCATACAGGAAACCTAGAGGATGGAAGACAAAGGAAGCGAAAGGGGGAGACGTCATTCGATGCTAAAAAGAGAGAAACGGACATCTCCCCCGCCTGACACCACAAATGACAGAAGACACCACCACAAAGGGAGGAGATCATTAATAACGTCATTCAAACTGAAAGAAACTGACATCCTCGAGACCACACATTATGACAGGGGACACCACTGCAAAGGGAGGAGACCGTTAGTAATGCCATTCAGGCTAATAACGTCACTTGTTGACTCAATGAGAGAAGCAATGGATACACACTGTAGATATAGAATTACTTGCAATTTTAGATTCTATTTTTCTGAAGACACACACACACACACAGAGAAACCGTTAATAACGTTAGCAATACCAAACAGAGAGAAACTGACATCCCCCTGGACACCACACGTTATAGTGACAAATGACACCACAGCAAAGGGAGACCGTTAGTAACGTCAACGGACTTCTCACTCACAATGTCAGAGTTAACTGTACTCAAAACGTGGGGGGGAGGGGGGGTAAACATAACAAACAATAACATCTGGCGTACATACTTAGACAGAACATCATACAACTACGAGAATTTTCTGGTCTAGAACTGAAAAACAATCTGCACAAGGCTACTCTCTGGGTGGAACGCTAAAACACATCCTGTATAGCTAGCTGGTAGGGGGGGGGGGGGGGGGGGGGGGGGGGTCTGGGTGGAACGCTAACACACAGCCTGTATAGCTAGCTGGTAGGGGGGGGGGGGTCTGGGTGGAATGCTAACACACAGCCTGTATAGCTAGCTGGTTGTTGGGGGGGGGGGGGGGGGTGGAATGCTAACACACAGTCTCTATAGCTAGCTGGTTGTGCAGGTGGGAGTCAGGGTGGAATGCTAAAACACAGCCTGTATTGCTAGCTGGTTGTGGGGGGGGGGGGGGGGTCTGGGTGGAATGCTAACACACAGCCTCTATAGCTAGCTGGTTGTGGGGGGGGGGGTCTGGGTGGAATACTAACACACAGCCTCTATAGCTAGCTGGTTGTGGGGGGGGGGGGTCTGGGTGGAATACTAACACACAGCCTCTATAGCTAGCTGGTTGTGGGGGTGGGGGGGTTGTGTGTGTGTCGGTGTCGTGGTGGACTGCGGTGAGTTAAGTTCATCCTGCAGGACTAGCAGCATGGACGGTAAACATAGCAGCATGCTATTTCCTGACCCCTAACCCCGTAAGGGGTCACCAATAGTCACGTTTTGACACTGGAATGTAGATCCCCTCTCAGCTCTCAGGACGGCCTGACCAATTGGGAGACCCTCCCACCCCTCCCCAAAACCAACCCCCCTCTCTGTGTCAATAAGTTCAAGGGTACCTCTTCTACAGGTTTTGAAGTCAAAAGTCACCCGTAAGAGGAATGTAGCGTTATTTTTCCTGGAAATAGGCTTACATCAGTGTGCGTAGACCACAGTTCCAAAATGGGAAAGTATTTACAAGATGTTTCAGTTTGCCATTTATATCTAGTAGACACCTGGATATAGCTAGGTCTCTGCAGAGTTACATTTGGACTGGTTTATACTTATTTATACTAGGTGATAAAATACCAGTTTATCAATGTAGATCCCCTCTCAGCTCTCAAGACTCTCCTACCCCTCTCTAATCCCCCTCTCTACAGTTGGTCATTGAGTTCAAGGGGGTTGACGTTTTGACGGAAGGGGAATGCAGTTTTTTTTTCCTGGAAATAGGCTTACATCTGTTCATAGACCACAGTTCCCAAGATGTGAAGGTGTTTACAAGATGTGAAGGTGTTTACAAGATGTGAAGGTGTTTACAAGATGTGAAGGTGTTTACAAGATGTGAAGGTGTTTACAAGATGTGAAGGTGTTTACAAGATGTGAAGGTGTTTACAAGATGTGAAGGTGTTTACAAGATGTGAAGGTGTTTACAAGATGTGAAGGTGTTTACAAGATGTGAAGGTGTTTACCATATACAGTATATCTTTATAGTAGATGCATTGTAAAAAAACATGTTTTTTACATAGCTAGGTCTGTATTTAGATTAGATCAAATGTAGATTAGTTTATGCTAGTTTATACTACACTGAAGAAAAGTATAAACGCAACATGTAACAATTTAAAAGAGTTTACTGAGTTACAGTTCATATAAGGAAATCAGTCAATAGGGAATGAATAAATGAGGCCTTAATCTATGGATTTCTCATGACTGGGAATACAGACATGTATCATAGACACCTTAAAAAAAAAGTAGGGGCGTGGATCAGAAAACCAGTCTATCTGGTGTGACCACCATTTGCCTCATGCAGCGCGACACATCTCCTTCGCATGGAGTTGATCAGGCTGTTGATTGTGTCCTGTGGAATGTTGTCCCACTCTTCTTCAATGGCTTAGCAAAGTTACTGGATATTGGCTGGAACTGGAACACGCTGTCCAACACGTCGATCCAAAGCATCCCAAACATGCTCAATGGGTGACATGTCTGGTGAGTATGCAGGCCATGTAAGATCTAGGAAATTTTCAGCTTCCAGGAACTGTGTACAGGTCCTTGGGGCTGTGTAATATCATGTTGAAACATGAGGCGTTGGCGGTGGATGAATGGCACGACAATGGGCCTCAGGATCTCATCACAGTATCTCTGTGCATTCAAATTGCCATTGATAAAGGCAACTGTATTTGTTGTCCGTAGCTTATGCCTGCCCATACCATAACCCCACCACCACCATGGGGCACTCTGTTCACAACATTAACATTAGCAAACCACTTGCCCACACGACACCATACATGCTGTCTGCCATCTGCCCGGTACAGTTGAAACACAGATTCATCCATGAAGAGCACACTTCTCCAGCGTGCCAGTGGCCATCTAAGGTGAGCATTTGCCCACTGAAGTCGGTTACGATGCCGAACTGCAGTCAAGTCAAGACCCTGGTGAGGACGAGGAGCACGCAGATGAATTTCCCTCGGTTTCTGACAGTTTGTGGAGAAATTATTCAGCTGTGCAAACCCACAGTTTCATCAGCTGTCGTGACAGGGTTTCGGAACAGCACTTTGTGACATCAGCTGATGTAAGAAGGGCTTTATAAATACATTTGATTGATTGATGAAATGTGAGCATTTCAATCAACCTCCAAACAGCTAAACTATAGGTCATTTTTCACCTGGCTGTTTCTGTCTTTCGAAACAAGAACACACACGCACGCACATACTCTCACGCACGCACGCACGCACACACACACACACACACACACACACACACACACACACACACACACACACACACACACACACACACACACACACACACACACACACACACACACACACACACACACACACACACACACACACACACACACACACACACACACACACACACACACACACACACACACACACACACACACACACACACACACACACACACACACACACACACACACACACACAGATGATTGAGTTATACAAGACTGTGTGCGTGCGTGCGTAAGATTCCCTCACCTGCGAGAGGAGGTCCTGTCAGACAGCCGAGGCCTACGAAGAACATAGAGAATCCCATGGAGTTGTTGAGTTTTTCTTGTCCTACCAGGTCCACCTGAAGAGGAAATGAACCCAGAAACATTAGTCCTGACTAACTAGTCTGTGTTACTAAACTAACTAGTCTGTGTTACTGAACTAACTAGTCTGTGTTACTGAACTAACTAGTCTGTGTTACTAAACTAACTAGTCTGTGTTACTAAACTAACTAGTCAGTGTTACTAAACTAACTAGTCTGTGTTACTAAACCAACTATGTAGGAACACAACACAGAACATGTACATACCCCGGCCAATATCTCAGCACCCCCTGCAGCAACTTAAGACTAGAGGAATTAAAGACTAGAGGCATCAAAGACTAGAGAAATTAACGACAAGAGGAATTAACGACAAGAGGAATTAAAGACTAGAGGAATTAAAGACTAGAGGAATTAAAGACAAGAGGAATTAAAGACTAGAGGCATTAAAGACTAGAGGCATTAAAGACTAGAGGCATTAAAGACTAGAGACATTAAAGACTAGAGACATTAAAGACTAGAGGCATTAAAGACTAGAGGAATTAACGCCAAGAGGAATTAACGACAAGAGGAATTAAAGACTAGAGGCATTAAAGACTAGAGGAATTAAAGACTAGAGGAATTAAAGACTAGAGGAATTAAAGACTAGAGACATTAAAGACTAGAGGCATTAAAGACTAGAGGCATTAAAGACTAGAGACATTAAAGACTAGAGGCATTAAAGACTAGAGGAATTAAAGACTAGAGGCATTAAAGACTAGAGGAATTAAAGACTAGAGGAATTAAAGACTAGAGGAATTAAAGACTAGAGGAATTAAAGACTAGAGGCATCAAAGACTAGAGGCATCAAAGACTAGAGGCATCAAAGACTAGAGGCATCAAAGACTAGAGGAATTAAAGACTAGAGGCATTAAAGACTAGAGGAATTAAAGACTAGAGACATTAAAGACTAGAGGAATTAAAGACTAGAGGCATCAAAGACTAGAGGAATTAAAGACTAGAGGCATCAAAGACTAGAGACATTAAAGACTAGAGGAATTAAAGACTAGAGGCATCAAAGACTAGAGACATTAAAGACTAGAGGCATTAAAGACTAGAAGAATCAAAGACTAGAGGAATTAAAGACTAGAGGCATTAAAGACTAGAGGAATTAAAGACTAGAGGCATTAAAGACTAGAGGCATTAAAGACTAGAGGAATTAAAGACTAGAGACATTAAAGACTAGAGGAATTAAAGACTAGAGGAATTAAAGACTAGAGACATTAAAGATTAGAGGCATTAAAGACTAGAGGCATTAAAGACTAGAGGAATTAAAGACTAGAGGAATTAAAGACTAGAGGAATTAAAGACTAGAGGCATTAAAGACTAGAGGAATTAAAGACTAGAGGCATTAAAGACTAGAGGCATCAAAGACTAGAGGCATCAAAGACTAGAGAAATTAAAGACTAGAGGCATCAAAGACTAGAGGCATCAAAGACTAGAGGCATCAAAGACTAGAGGCATTAAAGACTAGAGGAATTAAAGACTAGAGGCATCAAAGACTAGAGGCATCAAAGACTAGAGGAATTAAAGACTAGAGGAATTAAAGACTAGAGGCATCAAAGACTAGAGGCATTAAAGACTAGAGGCATTAAAGACTAGAGGCATCAAAGACTAGAGGCATCAAAGACTAGAGGAATTAAAGACTAGAGGAATTAAAGACTAGAGGCATCAAAGACTAGAGACATCAAAGACTAGAGGCATTAAAGACTAGAAGAATCAAAGACGAGAGACATTAAAGACGAGAGGAATCAAAGAGAGGCAATAAAGACTATATGTATCAAAGACTAGAGGCATCAAAGACTAGAGGCATCAAAGACTAGAGACATTAAAGACTAGAAGAATCAAAGACTAGAGGCATTAAAGACTAGAGGCATCAAAGACTAGAGGAATTAAAGACTAGAGGCATTAAAGACTAGAGGAATTAAAGACTAGAGACATTAAAGACTAGAGGAATTAAAGACTAGAGGCATTAAAGACTAGAGGAATTAAAGACTAGAGGCATCAAAGACTAGAGGCATCAAAGACTAGAGGAATTAAAGACTAGAGACATTAAAGACTAGAGGAATTAAAGACTAGAGGCATTAAAGACTAGAGGAATTAAATACTAGAGGCATCAAAGACTAGAGGCATTAAAGACTAGAGGCATCAAAGACTAGAGACATTAAAGACTAGAGGAATTAAAGACTAGAGGCATTAAAGACTAGAGGAATTAAAGACTAGAGGCATCAAAGACTAGAGGCATTAAAGACTAGAGGCATCAAAGACTAGAGGCATCAAAGACTAGAGACATTAAAGACTAGAAGAATCAAAGACTAGAGGCATTAAAGACTAGAAGAATCAAAGACTAGAGGCAATAAAGACTAGAGGCATCAAAGACTAGAGGCATCAAAGACTAGAGGCATCAAAGACTAGAGGAATTAAAGACTAGAGGAATTAAAGACTAGAGGCATCAAAGACTAGAGACATTAAAGACTAGAGACATTAAAGACTAGAGGCATTAAAGACTAGAAGAATCAAAGACTATATGTATCAAAGACTAGAGACATCAAAGTGTCATGACTTCTATTCTGAACATGTTTGAAGGACGTAGGTAAGACGTACAAGAGCATGATGGCTGTTGGCTGACTTGTGTGTTTCATACACTAGCTTTGTCTGAGGGTGTTTGACTGGGTGGTGAGGTGAGGTAACAGATCCCATCTACAGATGTCCTAGACTGGTATCAGTCCACACACACATTCTCCCTCTCATATCACTCTGCATGTCCAAGGCCGGAAACACACACACACACACACACACACACACACACACACACACACACACACACACACACACACACACACACACACACACACACACACACACACACACACACACACACACACACACACACACACACACACACACACACACACACACACACACACACACACACACACACACACACACACACACACACACACACACACACACACACACACACACACACACACACAAACTCCGCTCAATGGCTGGATTGTGTGAAATGGCATAGATCAGCAAAATAGTGATCAGATCCTTCAAAGACCCTGTTTCCGAATGGTTGGTCAGCTATTTTAAAAAGACTGTTATCTCTCTCAATAGATATCACTAGTGCTGCATTCTAATCAGAATCAGAAAACTTTATTACCATGGAACAAATGTTACTAGCAATTTCTCTCAAGAAATCTCTCTCTTATCTCCCCTAAATGGTTATTTTATGTATCTTCATTGATTGGTGAGTGGTATCTAAGTTACCTTGAAAGAAAATAAGAATTTGCACGCTTCGCCAGTATCACTAGACTATTAAGTATGGCCTTGTCTCTCGGCTACTGATATGTAAACTCACACGTAGTCTGCAAGTTTTCTTTTCTTAAAATAAATCAGCGAATTACTCAGCTAGAAATAGAAAATTGATGCCCTTTTTTCTCCAATTATTGAATTGGAATTTCAGTTAACTTCCTGAATTGACTGACTGAAATTCTTCAACCAGATCCCAACCTAGGACCCGCAGTAGCAGTGCCATGTAACCGCCGCAGAACATGGCCGCAAGACAAAACACTGGTATATGTTCAGGCTTGTGCCTTGTGTGGTGTGTCATTCTTACCAGGACAGGCAGTAGCAGTGCCATGTAACCGCCGCAGAACATGGCCGCAAGACAAAACACTGGTATATGTTCAGGCTTGTGCCTTGTGTGGTGTGTCATTCTTACCAGGACAGGCAGTAGCAGTGCCATGTAACCGCCGCAGAAGATGGCAAAGAAGACAGCGTAGACCATAAGCAGGATGTAGGTGTTAGCCAGCGGGGCAAACAGGTTGACCAGTCCACACAGGATCAGGTAGGCCTTGTGGTAGTGGTACTTATGGAAAAGGTTCTTATCCGCTAGCCAACCAGAGCCTAGCTGGGCTATAGTCTCTGTGATACCTGGAGGGAAAAGGAGAAGGAGAGGATAGGGAAAAGGAGGGGGAGAAGGAGAGGGAAAAGGGGAGGTAGAGAGAGAAAGAAAGGGGGCGGCAGAAGGAGAGCGGGAAGGAGAGGTGGGAGATAGGGAGAGGGGGAGGGAGAAGGAGAAGAAGAGGGAGAGGGAGGGAGAGGAGAGGTGGGAGAGGGAGGGAGAGGAGAGGTGGGAGAGGGAGGGAGAAGGAGAGGTGGGAGAAGGAGAGGTGGGAGAGGGAGGGAGAAGGAGAGGTGGGAGAGCGGGAGAGGCACAGACATAACAAGTCGCTTTAGCAAAATGCAGAGTTGGGGAAGCTACTCTGAAAATATAGTTTACCAAAGCTACCAAATACTTCTCACTGGAAGAAGTTAAGCTACACCAAAGCTACCTTTAAGAAACATATAGTTTACTGAGCTAAAGCTACTTTGAAAAAGTAGTTCACTACATCCAAACTACAGTGAACAAAAATATAAACGCAACATGCAACAATTTCAAAGATGTTACTTACAGTTCATATAAGGAAATCAGTCCATTGAAATAAATTAATTCATCGTTAAGCTCCCGAGTGGCGCAGCCATATATGGCACTGCATCTCAGTGCTAGAGGCATCACTACAGACACCCTGGTTCGAATCCAGGCTGTATCACAACTGGCTGTGATTGGGAGTCCCATAGGGCGGCACACAATTGGCCCAGCGTCGTTAGGGTTTGGCTGGTGTAGGCTGCCATTATAAATAAGAATTTGTTCTGACTTGCCTGGTTAAATAAATAAATAAATAATCTATGGATTTCACATGACTGGGAATACAGATATGTATCTGTTGGTTACAGATACCTTTAAAAAAAAAAGGTAGGGGTGTGGATCAGAAAACCAGCCAGTATCTGGTGTGACACGTCTCCTTTTCATAGAGTTGATCAGGCTGTTGATTGTGGGCTGTGGAATGTTGTTCCACTCCTCTTCAATGGCTGTGCGAAGTCGCTGGATATTAGCGGGAACTGGAACACGCTGTCGTACACGTTGATCCAGAGCATTCCAAACATGCTCAATGGGTGACATGTCTGGTGAGTATGCAGGCCATGTAAGAACTGAGACATTTTCAGCTTCCAGTAATTGTGTACAGATCCTTGCAACATGAGGCCGTGCGTTATCATGTTGAAACATGAGCTGATGGAGGCGGATGAATGGCACGACAATGGGCCTCAGCATCTCATCACGGTATCTTTGTGCATTCAAATTGCCATCGATAAAATGCAATTGTGTTCATTGTCCGTAGCTTATGCCTGCCTATACCATAACCCCATCGCCACCATGGGGCACTCTGTTCACAATGTTAACATCAGCAAACCGCTTGCCCACACGACGCCATACAACGCTGTCTGCCATCTGCCCGGTATAGTTGAAATCAGGATTAATCCGTAAGGGGCCCACTTATCCAGGATGCCAGTGGTCATCGAAGGTGAGCATTTGCCCACTGAAGTCAGCTACGAGGCCGAATTGGAGTCAGGTCAAAACACTGTTTAGGACGATGAGCACGCAGATGATCTTCCCTGAGATTTGTGCAAAAATTCTTTGGTTGTGCATACCCACAGTTTCATCAGCTGTCCAGGTGGCTGGTCTCAGATGATCCCTTCAGGTGAAGAACCCAGATGTGAAGGTCCTGGGCTGGCGTGGTTACACGTGGTCTGCGGTTGTGAGGCCGCTTGGACATACTACCAAGTTCTCTAAAATGACATTGAAGGCAGCTTATGGTAGAGAAATTAACATTAAATGCTCTGGCAACAGTTCTGGTGGATATTCCTGCAGTCAGCATGCCAATTGCCGCTCCCTCAAAACTTGAGACATCTGTGGCATTGTGTTGTGTGACAAAACTGCACATTTTAGAGTGGACTTTTATTCTCCCCAGCACAAGGTGCACCTGTGTAGTGGTCAGGCTGTTTGATCCGCTTCTTGATATGCCACACCTGTCAGGTGGATGGATTATCTTGGCAAAAGAGAAATGCTCACTAACAGGGATGTAAACTAATGTGTGCAATTTTGGGGGGGGAGAAATGGATCATTCTTTGGATATTTTATTTCAGCTCATGAAACATGGAACCAAAACTTTACATGTTACGTTTATAATTTTTTTTCAGTGAAAAATTATTATATGTAAAGGACTACAAATTGCAAGAATAGAACACTCTGGAGTCAGATGTTAACAGAATGTGTCATCTAGCATACTAAACACTAAAAATGTGTTTCAAGTGAGAGATATTCTTTATAAATACTTCTCACATATTTTATTTTGGCAAAAAAGTAGTGTGCAGTTCCAGTAGTTAGCTACACCACTACATGGTAAAAAAGTAGTGTGCAGTTCCAGTAGTTAGCTACACCGCTACATGGTAAAACAGTAGTGTGTAGTTCCAGTAGTTAGGCCGGAAGCTTGGCCCCAGTGATGTACTAGGCCGTACGCACTACCCTCTGTAGCGCCTTACAGTCAGATGCCGAGCAGTTGCCATACCAGACGGTAATGCAACAGGTCAGGATGCTCTCGATGGTGCAGCTGTAGAACTTTTTGAGGATCTGGGGACCCATGCCAAATCTTTTCAGTCTCCTGAGGGGGAAAAGGTGTTGTCGTGCCCTCTTCACGACTGTCTTGGTATGTTTGGACCATGATAGTGCATTGGTAATGTGGACACAAAGGAACTTGAAACTCTCGACCCGCTCCACTAAAGCCCCGTCGATGTTAATGGGGACCTGTTCGGCCCGCTTTTTCCTGTAGTCCACAATCAGCTCCTTAGTCTTGCTCACATTGAGGGAGAGGTTGCTCTCCTGGCACCACACTGCTAGTTCTCTGACCTCCTCCCTATAGGCCGTATCATTGTTGTCAGTGACCAGGCCTACCACTGTTGTGTCGTCAGCAAACTTAATGATGGTGTTGGAAGTCGTATTTGGTCACACAGTCGTCGGTGAACAGGGAGTACAGGAGGGTACAAAGTACACACCCCTGAGGGGCCCCAGTGTTAAGGATCAGCATGGCAGATGTGTTGTTGCCTACTCTTACCACCTGGGGGTGGCCCAGCGGCTTTGTGAATGTTGACGTGTTTTAAAGGTTTTGTTCACATCGGCGACCGTGAACGTTACCACACAGTCATCCAGAACAACTGGTGCTCTCGTGCATGCTTCAGTGTTGCTTGCCTCGAAGTGAGCATAAAAAGCATTTAGCTCATCTGGTAGGCTCGCGTTACTGGGCAGCTCGTGTCTGAGTTTCCCTTTGAAGTCCGACGAGCGTCAGAGCCGGTGTAGAAGAATTCAATCTTAATCCTGCATTGATGCTTTGCTTGTTTAATGGTTTGTCTGAGGGCATAACGGGATTTCTTATAAGCCTTTAGCTCGATGCGGATGTTGCCTGTAATCCATTGCTACTGGTTGGGTTATGTACGTACGGTCACTGTGGGGACGACGTCGTCGATGCACTTATTGATGAAGCTGATGACTGAGGTGGTGTACTCCTCAATGCCATTGGATGAATCCCGGAACATATTCCAGTCTGTGCTAGCAAAAGAGTCCTGTAGAGTAGCATCCGCGTCATCTGACCACTTCCGTATTGAGCGAGTCACTGATACTTCCTGCTTTAGTTTTTGCTTGTAAGCAGGAATCAGGAGGATAGAATTATCGTCACATTTGCCAAATGGAGGTCGGGGGATAGCTTTGTATGCATCTCTATGTGTGGAGTAAAGGTGGTCTAGGATTTTCTTTCCTTTGGTTGTACATGTGACATGCTGGAAAAAATTTGGTAAAACTGATTTGTTTGCCTGCAATAAAGTCCCCGGACACTAGGAGCGCCGCTTCTGGATGAGCACTTTCTTGTTTGCATATGGCCTTATACAACTCGTTGAGTGCAGGCTTAGTGACAGCATTGGTTTGTGGTGGTCTATAGACGGCTACGAAAAATATAGATGAAAACTCTCTCGGTAGATAGTGTGATCTACAGTTTATCATGAGGTACTCTACCTCAGGCGAGCAATACCTCAAGACCTCCTTAATATTAACAAATAGACACACAACAACACCCCTCGTCTTACCAGACGTAGCTGTTCTGTCCTGCCAAAACACAGAGAACCCAGGCAGCTGAATATTATCCTTATCGTCGTTCAACCACGACTCTGTGAAACAAAATATATTTTTTAATGTCCTGTTGTTAGGATATTCTCGAGCGGAGATTCCAGTTTATTTTCCAGTGATTGCACGTTGGCCAATAGAACGGATGGTAGAAGCAGGTTACCCACTCCCTGACGAATTCTCACAAGACACCCCGATCTCCCTGTATTTCTGTCTTCTCTTCATGCAAATGACGGGGATTTGGGCCTGGTTCTCACAGAGACAATATATCATTCACGTCGGACTCATTAAAGAAAAATCTTTGTTCAGTTTGAGTTTAGTAACCGTTTTTCTGATATCCATAAGCTCTTTTCGGTCATAAGAGACGGTAGCAGCAACATTATGTACAAAATAATTTACAAACAATGCGAAAAAACACACAAAATAGCTCAATTGGTTAAGAGCCCGTAAAACGGTGCAATTATCCCCTCCGGCGCCATTCTTCTAGATGATTCTGTGCTTCCAACTTTGTGGCAACAGTTTGGGACAGACCCTTTACTGTTTCAGCATGACAATTCCCTGTGCACAAAGCGAGGTCCATACAGAAATGGTTTGTCGAAATCGGTGTGGAAGAACTTGACTGGCTTGCACAGAGCCCAGACCTCAACCCCATCGAACACCTTTGGGATGAATTGGAACGCCGACTGAGAGCCAGGCCTAATCGCCCACCATCAGTGCCCGACCTCACTAATGCTCTTGTGGCTGAATGGAAGCAAGTCCCCGCAGCAATGATCCAACATCTAGTGGAAAGCCTTCCCGGAAGGGTGGAAGCTGTTATAACAGCAAAGGGGGACCAACTCCATATTAATACCCATGACTTTGGAATAAGCTGTCCGATGAGCAGGTGTCCACATACTGTTGTTCATGTAGTGTACATACAGAATAATATGAAATGCTCTGAGACCATGTTTTATATCCAGGAAGGCGGAGCTTCCGAGGGCGGACTCTGCATCCATTGGCCCGTTGGGCATGATTTCAGTTTGCTTCAAGTGAATAGGACTGGTCTTTGACTCCTCATAATATGTTATAACGAGTGACCGACTGAAAGGGAACACTACCAAGGTTTGAATTTAGTTCAACTATCAGCAAGGTACTGCAAAATGTAGTTTAATTAGCTACTAGTTGAACTACATGTAGTTCTCTCCTCCCCAATACTAGCAAAATGTCAAACCAAGTGTAACGGCTGTCGTAGTCGTTCTCCTCCTCAGACGAGGAGGAGCATGGATCGGACCAAGATGCGGATTGGTAAGTATTCATTATTTAATGGAAAAACAACAAACACTACAAAATACAAAAACCAACAAACGTGACTAACCTGAAACAGTCCTGTGTGGCCCAAACACTGACACAGGAACAAACACCCACAAAACACAAGTGAAACCCTGGCTGCCTTAGTATGATTCTCAATCAGGGACAACGATTGACAGCTGTCTCTGATTGAGAATCATACCAGGCCGAACACAAAATCCCAACATAGAAAATCAAACCTAGACCAACCCACCCAACTCACGCCCTGACCAACTAAAACAAATACATGACAAAGGAAAACAGGTCAGGAACGTGACACCAAGGTGCATTTTTGTCAACTTTTTGGCACACCTCTTTGGAATACAAGGTAGGTGTGCTGGCATCTGTCCAGAAGTGCATTCAGTTCGCTTGAACATTTGCTACGTTGCTTAACAGTTTGTACTGAACAACACGTTTCCCCAAAAAGTTATTGTTACGGGGGCTGAGTCACAGACGTGATCTTCCTGTCTGGTTCTGCGTCCACCTCCAGCTTGTGCGGTGGAGGAGATCTTCGTGGGCTATACTCAGCCTTGTCTCAGGGTAGTTGGTGATCTGTTGATATCCTTCTAGTGGTGTGGGGGCTGTGCTTTGGCATGGTGGTGGGGTTATAATCTGCCTAGTTGGCCCTGTCTGGGGGTATCGTCAGATGGGGTCACAGTGTCTCCTGACCCCCCTATGTCTCAGCCTCCAGTATCTATGATGCAATAGTCTATGTTCAGGGGGCTAGGGTCAGTCTGTTCTATCTGGTGTAATTCTCCTGTCTTATCTGGTGTCCTGTGAATTTAAGTATGCTCCCTCTAATTCTCTCTCTCCCACTCTCCCTCCCGTCCCGGAGGATCTGAGCCCTAGGACCATGCCTCAGGACTACCTGGCCTGATGACTCCTGGCTGTCCCCAGCCCACCTGGTCATGCTGCTGCTCCGGTTTCAACTGTTCTGCCTGCGGCTATGGAACCCTGACCTGTTCACCGGACGCGCTACCTTGTCCTGGACCTGCTGTTTTTGACTCTCTCTCTCTCTACCGCACCTGCTGTCTCAACCTCTGAATGACCCTGCTGGTCATCTATAAATGTTTGAACATCTTGAAAAACAATCTGGCTTTAATGGCAATGTACCCGGCACAGCTAGAAGAGGTCTGGCCACCCCTTAGAGCCTGGTTCCTCTCTAGGTTCCTTTCTAGGGAGTTGTTCCTAGCCACCATGCTTCTACATCTGCATTGCTTGCTCTTAGGGGTTTTAGGCTGGGTTTTTGTATAACACTTTGTGATATCTGCTGATGTAAAAGGGCTTTATAAATACATTAGATTGATTGTACGTTCTTGAACAGACTTTGATGTACATTCTCTCCCATTTGATGGGTGTGGCTTAACGCAATGAG
Source organism: Salvelinus namaycush (assembly GCF_016432855.1). Taxonomy (NCBI): domain Eukaryota; kingdom Metazoa; phylum Chordata; class Actinopteri; order Salmoniformes; family Salmonidae; genus Salvelinus; species Salvelinus namaycush. The sequence goes on along the minus strand of NC_052320.1, from coordinate 3,794,746 downwards.
TGATGTATTTTAAGGGGAGTAGCCAAGGTGACAGCGTTCCCCAACCCACAACCAAACCCCTCCCCATTTTTCAAACTGTTAGTTCAGTAATTGAACCCTTTCCATTCAATTGAATGTTCCAGAACAAAAAATAAACGTACTGAATTCAGACATGGTTTCAATCAGTAAATCAATCGTCATGCCTTAATCTTTCTGAAGTATAGAATAACCCATGCATGCATGAGTGGGCGAGCGAGAGCCAGACTAAGAGAGATAGAAAGAGAGATAGACCAACCTCTATCTGAGAGAGAGAGAGAGAGAGAGAGAGAGACAGAGACAGAGACAGAGACAGAGACAGAGACATAGCAGCAGCAGTCTTCACACCGTGCTAAAACATGACGTGTGACATCTGGTGAACGATGAGGATGTATTAGTCTCCTCCCACTCAGTCTCCTCCCACTCAGTCTCCTCCCACTCAGTCTCCTCCCACTCAGTCTCCTCCCACTCAGTCTCTTCCCACTCAGTCTCCTCCCACTCAGTCTCCTCCCACTCAGTCTCCTCCCACTCAGTCTCCTCCCACTCAGTCTCCTCCCAACTCAGTCTCCTCCCACTCAGTCTCCCACAGAGTTCTCATCTGGAGTCCTGTGTTCCCTGTCACGTTGAAGAGAACGTCCAGTGCTGTGGCTGCGTTCAGCAGGGCACCACGTTGTGGAACACTATCATGCCTGAGTGCCAGTCTGTTTCTGCTATCATCCCAACTCCTTGTCACTCATTGTAATGTTTGGCTTGACAATGACAGCCGTGGAGTTGGCATGAGCACAAAGATCTGTGAACAGGTTACAAACAAACTTTTGTAGAATTCGGGAATCACATCAGTTCTATTTGTGACATCACATCAGTTCTATTTGTGATGTTTTAAATCTGCAGGGTTCCACACCGTTTGCCTACTCAATGGAACACAGAGGTTGATTAGTGCAGTGGCTTATCATACGCAACAGTGTGTTCATTCATAATGCCCTGACTGACAACAGCTTACTCCAACAGCTGAACACGATAGAGACAATCAGTAGATAACGACAACATCTAATGATTAGATAAGATCTGCAGCGAGTACTGTATTCGCAATCGTCTGTCACACCACAATCTATTGATTACGTTTTTAATTGATTGGTTCTAGTGGCCGATGATGACGGTACATCAAAAATGCCAGCCTATTTCCTATAAAGTGCACTCCTTTCGAACACAGCTCTATGGGCCCTGGGCAAGAGTAGTCCACTATATAGGGAAAAGGGTGCCATTTTGTACGTGACCTCCCCTATCTTTCTGAGGTCAATGTGAATGTGATAGCCGCCGCTGCTGCAGTGGCTGTATTGATCCTGGTTTCAGGAATAGCTCAGGGCAGACAGGCAGCATCATCATCCCATTGATCAACGAAATGCAGTCAGATCATTACTACTTTTGACCAGGGCACACATGGGGTGACCTATGGGATACAGCCATAGTGATTTCCTCTATAAATCCAGTACTGCAGTGATAAAGGTGCAGTGCAGGGACACACTACATTTAGTGACTTGAATCTACTATGGACTTCAGTTCAGATACTCTGCAGCATTGTAGGTTATCACTTTGTTAGAGTACAGTGTGAGAGTCTAGAAAAGTAGTAGAGTAGAATGATAGATTTTAAAGCTGGTAGTCTTTCTAGTCTTATTGGTTGAAAACGGTCAACAGCTTTTATCAGGATGTGATTGCAGCTGTATGATGGTCTTTTTCCTTGCTGAAGAAAGACCATCATAAAAACATGACTAAAACTAGAGAGCAATAGTAATGGCATCTTTTTGACGGCACTAACTGAGGCTAGCTCCGCCATGGTTCAAAGGTCAGAGCCTACGGGGAAATAAAATGAGGTTTGTTTTTGGAAGAGTTTTGGATAAATGCCGAAAATAAGGTCTGTGGTAAACACAGGCTTAGGATATCTTATACGTTTTGTTCTATGAGATAATCTTCATCAGTTAACATCACTTTTTTTGTGCATTTTGAAGAATTGATGTAATCAAAGCAAGCACATAAAGCACATAAAGGGTTCATAATTCATGAAGGTCATGTTAACTGACAGATATTATCTCATAGAACGTATAACATCTCCTAAACCTGTGTTTAAAACAGACCTTAAGTTCAGCGTTTATCCAAAAACCTAACAAAACCCCTATTAATTTCCCCGTAACCTTTGACCAACGAGCCATGGCTAACTCATATACGTTTTTTAGGACTACAAGCTAGCGAGCTCTATGTCTTGTAACAGAACATTACTATCCCGACTGTGGAATATTCCACAGTAATGCTTAAAGACATGCCACGAGTCCAGACAGCTGTCTTTCCCCTGTTCCTGTTTATCTGTCCTCTCCTAGTGACCAGAGAGCGTCCCCCCCCACGGTCCCCCTCCGGAGAACAGACTAGCCCTGAGGTTGTTTGTGTGTTTTACTCGCAGCAGGTTGGTGGAAGTTGTTCAACAGCTGTTTCTGTAGAAACGCAGCACAATGGCTTTCAAAAAAGCTGCCTCGCTCTCTCTAGCCTGGTCCCAGATCTGTTTGTGCTGTCTTGCCAACCCAGAACAGACTTGCCAACTCATGACAACTCTAAGACAGCACAAACAGATCTCTCCACTCCACTCTTCCTGGAAGCCAAATGCTTGGGAATGGGAAGTCACAAGGCTTTGTCTGTGGCCTTGATGTTTGTGGGGCTCTCACCTCTGACAGTCACACAGACAGATAAGACAGGCAGGTGTTAGTGCACCATGCAACTCAACGATAAACCTTAAAGGGGAAGTTCATCCAAAAACACTTCTGGGCCCTTTATAACACTTGCCTGGAAGTTTGTCAGTACCACAGACAGTTTCTAGGTACATTACTTGAGTACGTAGACTTCTGTATTTTTATATAAACATGCTACATTTCCAAAATTACCTAAATATGCATTAAAAACAATGTGTATTTACCGTTACATAAACAACAATTGGTGACTCGGCATTGACTTGCCAAATAAATGTGTTTTATATGTAAAAAGTCATTTTTTAAAATAAGACCTACTTTATGCTAGCGCATTATGCTAGCGTATCGTCTGTAATCCGTTGATTTTCTTCTTCGTAGTTCTAAGATTGATAATTACACGAGGCAGGATGAAGGAGCATGTTACTATTGGTCTTCAAGACAGGAAGTCAGGACGACAGGAAGTTAACAAAGAGATGCTAGCTAGGCTAGCGGTTAGTAGTGGTTTCCAATCTCTGAAGTAAAGTAGTAGGCGAATCATACTCGAGTAGCTGAGTAACTTTAGGGAAGTAGGCAGAATATCTGTCCAGAATTCGGGGGCATTGTACCCGGGCGCAATAATGTCCCTGTCAGATACAAATATATTGCACATTTTCACTCTTTTCCTGTCCACGATAGAACTATGTGTCGGGCATGGCTGCAGGCCATCCGACATCCTGATTTATGGTGTCGATACAAAGCCTGAAGTGATTCACCAGCGGCGGTTGTCCGTTTTGCAGTGATCACTTTGATCACTTTGGGACCGGTTGAAACCGGCTTCTATTCCCACCGTCATTCTACCATAGACGGGAAAGCTCCAACCATTCGAGGTAGATTGCAAAATAAATTACTAAAACCTGTAGTCACTACAAAGTAATTTCTAATGTTATTTGTTTGCTTGTGTTGTATTTGGCTTGCTACTGTAACGGTAACATAATCCTACTGACTATTTTGTTTTTATTTTATTTTGCTTTGTGATTCAATTCCCTTTTCCATTACTCATAATACTGATAAGCAGTCCAGACCTAGGTCCCAAATCATGGCGCACATTAACCTTCTTCCTGAATTTCAATATTAAATAACAAAATACATTGGTAAATATAAGCCTAATGAAATAAGTTAACATAAAAATTGTGCCGAGAAAGTCATTACAAGGACTCTTGGGGTCTTGGGAGGCCAGAGCAGTGTGTTTGGAAGGTATTTATGATGGACTTTGACGTCGAATGTGATTTCTTTACGGAAGTGGGGGGGGGGGGGGGGGGGGTAGAATCAGATTATTTAGCTACATGTACGCTACATGACCAAAAGTATGTGGACAGCTGCTCATCTATATCTATAATATATGCAATAAAATGCAAATTAATTACTTAAAAATCATGCAATGTGATTTTCTGGATTTTTGTTTTAGATTCCATCTCACAGTTGAAGTGTACCTATGATAAAAAAATGACAGACCTCTACATGCTTTGTAAGTAGGAAAACCTGCAAAATCGGCAGTGTATCAAATACTTGTTCTCCCCACTGTAGCTTCGGGGCTGGGCCACTCGGTGGCAGCTAGCTAGCTGCGATGATTTGGAGTAATGGTCCAGGACTTACGGCAGAAATCCGGTGTTGTCGTGGAGAAAAACAGTCCGATATGCTCAGGGTTGATAACGCCCTGAGCTGACTGGCAAGTCTTATCCAGGCTAAAAGCGGCTGGTGTCTGTGATAAAGGTAAAGGCCGCTAGCAGTGGCTAACAATGACTAAATAGCTAGTAGCTAATTAGCTGGTTAGCTGCTGATCGAGGTTCTGGCGCTAAGGTCTAAAAATAGCAGATCCGTATCACATTGGGTGAGGTGGGTTGCCGGAAGGTATATTTCATTTAATAATGGAAAAAGAGATTGAAAATGTATTGAAATATATACAAAAAAGACGAAAAATACCAAATTTACACGGAAGAACGAAAAACAAGGTCTGCACTGCTACGCAATCTTGGCATTATGTGAGGTCACAGTTAAAGCAGGGTTTTAAACCACATGGTTTCCCTAGTGAGGTCACAGTTAAAGCAGGGTTTTAAACCACATGGTTTCCCTAGTGAGGTCACGGTTAAAGCAGGGTTTTAAACCACATGGTTTCCCTAGTGAGGTCACAGTTAAAGCAGGGTTTTATACCACATGGTTTCCCTAGTGAGGTCACGGTTAAAGCAGGGTTTTAAACCACATGGTTTCCCTAGTGAGGTCACAGTTAAAGCAGGGTTTTAAACCACATGGTTTCCTAGTGAGGTCACAGTTAAAGCAGGGTTTTAAACCACATGGTTTCCCTAGTGAGGTCACAGTTAAAGCAGGGTTTTAAACCACATGGTTTCCCTAGTGAGGTCACAGTTAAAGCAGGGTTTTATACCACATGGTTTCCCTAGTGAGGTCACGGTTAAAGCAGGGTTTTAAACCACATGGTTTCCCTAGTGAGGTCACAGTTAAAGCAGGGTTTTAAACCACATGGTTTCCTAGTGAGGTCACAGTTAAAGCAGGGTTTTAAACCACATGGTTTCCCTAGTGAGGTCACAGTTAAGGCAGGGTTTTAAACCACATGGTTTCCCTAGTGAGGTCACAGTTAAAGCAGGGTTTTAAACCACATGGTTTCCCTAGTGAGGTCACAGTTAAAGCAGGGTTTTAAACCACATGGTTTCCCTAGTGAGGTCACAGTTAAAGCAGGGTTTTAAACCACATGGTTTCCCTAGTGAGGTCACAGTTAAAGCAGGGTTTTAAACCACATGGTTTCCCTAGTGAGGTCACAGTTAAGGCAGGGTTTTATACCACATGGTTCCCCTAGTGAGGTCACAGTTAAAGCAGGGTTTTAAACCACATGGTTCCCCTAGTGAGGTCACAGTTAAAGCAGGGTTTTAAACCACATGGTTTCCCTAGTGAGGTCACAGTTAAGGCAGGGTTTTAAACCACATGGTTTCCCTAGTGAGGTCACAGTTAAGGCAGGGTTTTAAACCACATGGTTTCCTAGTGAGGTCACAGTTAAAGCAGGGTTTTAAACCACATGGTTTCCCTAGTGAGGTCACAGTTAAAGCAGGGTTTTAAACCACATGGTTTCCCTAGTGAGGTCACAGTTAAGGCAGGGTTTTAAACCACATGGTTTCCCTAGTGAGGTCACAGTTAAAGCAGGGTTTTAAACCACATGGTTTCCCTAGTGAGGTCACAGTTAAAGCAGGGTTTTAAACCACATGGTTTCCCTAGTGAGGTCACAGTTAAAGCAGGGTTTTAAACCACATGGTTTCCCTAGTGAGGTCACAGTTAAAGCAGGGTTTTAAACCACATGGTTTCCCTAGTGAGGTCACAGTTAAGGCAGGGTTTTATACCACATGGTTCCCCTAGTGAGGTCACAGTTAAAGCAGGGTTTTAAACCACATGGTTCCCCTAGTGAGGTCACAGTTAAGGCAGGGTTTTAAACCACATGGTTTCCCTAGTGAGGTCACAGTTAAGGCAGGGTTTTAAACCACATGGTTTCCCTAGTGAGGTCACAGTTAAGGCAGGGTTTTAAACCACATGGTTTCCCTAGTGAGGTCACAGTTAAAGCAGGGTTTTAAACCACATGGTTTCCCTAGTGAGGTCACAGTTAAAGCAGGGTTTTATACCACATGGTTTCCCTAGTGAGGTCACAGTTAAAGCAGGGTTTTAAACCACATGGTTTCCCTAGTGAGGTCACAGTTAAAGCAGGGTTTTATACCACATGGTTTCCCTAGTGAGGTCACAGTTAAGGCAGGGTTTTAAAACACATGTTAGTCATTCCTGTTTCCCCCAGTCTTTCTCATTACTAAACAAGCTCTGTTGGCTCATCTCGCCTCTCCATTTGTACACATCTCCGCCTCAGCGATTCTGAGGGAACAATATCAACCAGCCACTTCAACATTGGACAAAAAAATTATAATCGGGATGCCCTCCTGTCGCCACGGCAGCCACTTTTACTCAGTAAGCCGTTGCCTAGCAACCCCAGTGGAGCAGCGACGATGGCCTGACATGAGGCCTTGTCTGGAGCATAGAAATAGAAATAATAGAATGAATGAACATGGACTGGAATGGGAATGTGCGTTCTAGTAATTCAATTTCTATGGTCTGGACTATGGTGGCCCTCCTCTCTGTCTGAGCTCAGCTAGCTGAAAGGGCCTCTTTCAATTGATGTGGGGAGGAGAGGGGGGGAGGGCGGAGGCTGGGAGACATTGGGGATATGTTGGGTTTGTTGTGGCAGGAGTGGTTGGCAGTCTCTCGCTGTCTCTCTCTGTCTCTCTCTGTCTCTGGGAATGACATGACAGCAGAATGTGAGACAGAACAAATGTGTGCTGAGAATACCCCAATGCCATCATCCCCCCTAATCACAGACCTACTTATTAAAACCCTGTAACTCCAAGAGGAGCATAGACCATCCTCTAATGTTCTCCACCTCACTGTGTTAAACCCTTTATCCCAATGAGTTTCACCATAACGCTTGCGTGTTTTGGACTTGTAACCCCCTTTAAACGTGGGTTTGAGCCACAGACTTCTGGGTTGTACCATTATATACTTCTGCATCCGTAGATACCAACCACTAGTCTGTGTGATTAACAGGGGCTGAGCTGGAGCTGTGTTTCTGAGACAAGGGCAGATCCTGAAGGGGCCTGGTGCCAGGTATTTTCACAAAAACTTCTGTCGAGTCTGAATGGTTTGAGCAAAAACTATGAAAATGTATCTATGAAAAGCTGAGACTCATGAACACATTCACAAGCTACACAAGAGTCACATAGTGTCTATAATACTGTAAGGGGTTCTACTACATAGAAGATCATAGGAAATCCCAGGACATAGTGTCTATAATACTGTAAGGGGTTCTACTACATAAAAGATCATAGGAAATCCCAGGACATAGTGTCTATAATACTGTAAGGGGTTCTACTACATAGAAGATCATAGTAAATCCCAGGACATAGTGTCTATAATACTGTAAGGGGTTCTACTACATAGAAGATCATAGTAAATCCCAGGACATAGTGTCTATAATACTGTAAGGGGTTCTACTACATAGAAGATCATAGTAAATCCCAGGTCATAGTGTCTATAGTACTGTAAGGGGTTCTACTACATAGAAGATCATAGGAAATCCCAGGACATAGTATCTATAATACTGTAAGGGGTTCTTCTACCTAGAAGATCATAGTAAATCCCAGGTCATAGTGTCTATAATACTGTAATTAGCTCACATAGTTGCTGTCACAAACTCCACACATTTGACTCTGACTAGTTGGAAATGTATTTCCCAGTGAGCAAACAAGTTCTGTACTTAAAGAATTCATATAAATTCATATGGACCTTATTTTCTTATTAACATTTATCAATAAAACTCATGAATGCAACTGTTTATGTCAAATTGTTTTGTGTTCTGGTTGTCCTGAAAATAAAATGTTAAAACACTTCATTGTGAGGCTAAATATGAGGGCTGGACGTGCAGATAAATGAAAGTCAGATGAAATGAAAAGCCAATTTTAGATGTGATCTAAGGACCGACAGGGTTAACTCAGAGGACCGGCCATCCACTAATGATCTCTGCGGCACCCGGATCGTCAGCCCTCTGCTTTCTTTTAGGGGTACTCAGGGGTCAAGATGAAAATAGAGACATCCATACCCACTGTTGGCTTTGTCTGGCTGGCATTCACTGACTCTACTGGATCCCAGTACATAAACGTCTGTGTTAGACCTACATTAATACACGTACCAACACCCATCCTAACACTCCCCTTCCTGATCTCAGAACCCAGAACTCAAAGCTTGTGCACTAGCTAGCTAGCTACTCGACGTGACAGTCTGTCACAACACACTACACATCTCCTATCATTACATTCCCTCCATTACTACACACGGAGCAGACTGTGGCAACAGACATTATCTTGGAAATCATTTGGCAGAACTAGTTACTGACAACCATAAATAGTTACAGACAACCCCATTCACCACTCCATAACGCTGTACCACATTCACCACTCAGTACCACATTCACCACTCCATAACTCAGTACCACATTCACCACTCAGTACCACATTCACCACTCCACAACTCAGTACCGCATTCACCACTCAGTACCACATTCACCACTCCACAACTCAGTACCACATTCACCACTCCACAACTCAGTACCACATTCACCACTCAGTACCACATTCACCACTCAGTACCACATTCACCACTCCACAACTCAGTACCACATTCACCACTCCACAACTCAGTACCACATTCACCACTCCACAACTCAGTACCCCATTCACCACTCCACAACTCAGTACCACATTCACAACTCAGTACCACATTCACCACTCCACAACTCAGTACCACATTCACCACTCCACAACTCAGTACCACATTCACCACTCCACAACTCAGTACCACATTCACCACTCCACAACTCAGTACCACATTCACCACTCCACAACTCAGTACCACATTCACAACTCAGTACCAAATTCACCACTCCACAACTCAGTACCACATTCACCACTCAGTACCACATTCACCACTCAGTACCACATTCACCACTCAGTACCACATTCACCACTCCACAACTCAGTATCCCATTCACCACTCCACAACTCAGTACCACATTCACAACTCAGTACCACATTCACCACTCCACAACTCAGTACCACATTCACCACTCCATACCACAGTACCACATTCCCCACAGTACCACATTCCCCACAGTACCACATTCCCCACATTCCCCACAGTACCACATTCCCCACAGTACCACATTCACCACTCCACAACTCAGTACCACATTCACCACTCCACAACTCAGTACCACATTCACCACTCAGTACCACATTCACCACTCCACAACTCAGTACCACATTCACCACTCCACAACTCAGTACCACATTCACCACTCCACAACTCAGTACCACATTCACCACTCAGTACCACATTCACCACTCAGTACCACATTCACCACTCCACAACTCAGTACCACATTCACCACTCCACCACTCAGTACCACATTCACCACTCCACAACTCAGTACCACATTCACCACTCAGTACCACATTCACCACTCCACAACTCAGTACCGCGTTCACCACTCAGTACCACATTCACCACTCAGTACCACATTCACCACTCAGTACCACATTCACCACTCCACAACTCAGTACCACATTCACCACTCCACAACTCAGTACCACATTCACCACTCAGTACCACATTCACCACTCAGTACCACATTCACCACTCCACAACTCAGTACCGTGTTCACCACTCCACAACTCAGTACCACATTCACCACTCAGTACCACATTCACCACTCCACCACTCAGTACCACATTCACCACTCCACCACTCAGTACCACATTCACCACTCAGTACCACATTCACCACTCCACCACTCAGTACCACATTCACCACTCCACAACTCAGTACCACATTCACCACTCAGTACCACATTCACCACTCAGTACCACATTCACCACTCCACAACTCAGTACCACATTCACCACTCCACAACTCAGTACCACATTCACCACTCCACCACTCAGTACCACATTCACCACTCCACCACTCAGTACCACATTCACCACTCCACCACTCAGTACCACATTCACCACTCCACCACTCAGTACCACATTCACCACTCCACAACTCAGTACCACATTCACCACTTCACAACTCAGTACCACATTCACCACTCCACCACTCAGTACCACATTCACCACTCCACCACTCAGTACCACATTCACCACTCCACCACTCAGTACCACATTCACCACTCCACAACTCAGTACCACATTCACCACTCCACAACTCAGTACCACATTCACCACTCCACCACTCAGTACCACATTCACAACTCAGTACCACATTCACCACTCCACAACTCAGTACCACATTCACCACTCAGTACCACATTCACCACTCAGTACCACATTCACCACTCAGTACCACATTCACCACTCAGTACCACATTCACCACTCAGTACCACATTCACCACTCCACAACTCAGTACCGCATTCACCACTCCACAACTCAGTACCACATTCACCACTCCACAACTCAGTACCACATTCACCACTCAGTACCACATTCACCACTCAGTACCACATTCACCACTCCACAACTCAGTACCCCATTCACCACTCCACAACTCAGTACCACATTCACAACTCAGTACCACATTCACCACTCCACAACTCAGTACCACATTCACCACTCCACAATTCAGTACCACATTCACCACTCCACAATTCAGTACCACATTCACCACTCCATAACTCAGTACCACATTCACCACTCAGTACCACATTCACCACTCCACAACTCAGTACCACATTCACCACTCAGTACCACATTCACCACTCCACAACTCAGTACCACATTCACCACTCCACAACTCAGTACCACATTCACCACTCCACAACTCAGTACCACATTCACCACTCCACAACTCAGTACCACATTCACCACTCCACAACTCAGTACCACATTCACCACTCCACAACTCAGTACCACATTCACCACTCAGTACCACATTCACCACTCAGTACCACATTCACCACTCAGTACCACATTCACCACTCCACAACTCAGTACCACATTCACCACTCAGTACCACATTCACAACTCAGTACCACATTCACCACTCCACCACTCAGTACCACATTCACCACTCAGTACCACATTCACCACTCAGTACCACATTCACCACTCCACAACTCAGTACCACATTCACCACTCCACAACTCAGTACCGCGTTCACCACTCCACAACTCAGTACCACATTCACCACTCAGTACCACATTCACCACTCAGTACCACATTCACCACTCAGTACCACATTCACCACTCCACAACTCAGTACCACATTCACCACTCCACAACTCAGTACCACATTCACCACTCCACCACTCAGTACCACATTCACCACTCAGTACCACATTCACCACTCAGTACCACATTCACCACTCCATAACTCAGTACCACATTCACCACTCCACAACTCAGTACCGCGTTCACCACTCAGTACCACATTCACCACTCAGTACCACATTCACCACTCCACAACTCAGTACCACATTCACCACTCCATAACTCAGTACCACATTCACCACTCAGTACCACATTCACCACTCCATAACTCAGTACCACATTCACCACTCAGTACCACATTCACCACTCCACAACTCAGTACCGCGTTCACCACTCCACAACTCAGTACCACATTCACCACTCCACAACTCAGTACCACATTCACCACTCCACAACTCAGTACCACATTCACCACTCCACAACTCAGTACCACATTCACCACTCAGTACCACATTCACCACTCCACAACTCAGTACCACATTCACCACTCCACAACTCAGTACCACATTCACCACTCCACAACTCAGTACCACATTCACCACTCCACAACTCAGTACCACATTCACCACTCCACAACTCAGTACCGCGTTCACCACTCCACAACTCAGTACCACATTCACCACTCCACAACTCAGTACCACATTCACCACTCCACAACTCAGTACCACATTCACCACTCCACAACTCAGTACCACATTCACCACTCCACAACTCAGTACCACATTCACCACTCAGTACCACATTCACCACTCCACAACTCAGTACCGCGTTCACCACTCCACAACTCAGTACCACATTCACCACTCCACAACTCAGTACCACATTCACCACTCCACAACTCAGTACCACATTCACCACTCCACCACTCAGTACCACATTCACCACTCCACAACTCAGTACCACATTCACCACGCTACAACTCAGTACCACATTCACCACTCCACCACTCAGTACCACATTCACCACTCCACAACTCAGTACCACATTCACCACTCCACCACTCAGTACCACATTCACCACTCCACAACTCAGTACCACATTCACCACTCCACCACTCAGTACCACATTCACCACTCCACAACTCAGTACCACATTCACCACTCCACCACTCAGTACCACATTCACCACTCCACAACTCAGTACCGCATTCACCACTCCACCACTCAGTACCGCATTCACCACTCCACAACTCAGTACCACATTCACCACTCCACAACTCAGTACCACATTCACCACTCCACCACTCAGTACCACATTCACCACTCCACAACTCAGTACCACATTCACCACTCCACCACTCAGTACCACATTCACCACTCCACCACTCAGTACCACATTCACCACGCCACAACTCAGTACCACATTCACCACTCAGTACCACATTCACCACTCCACAACTTAGTACCACATTCACCACTCCACCACTCAGTACCACATTCACCACTCAGTACCACAACTCAGTACCACATTCACCACTCCACCACTCAGTACCACATTCACCACTCAGTACCACATTCACCACTCCACAACTCAGTACCACATTCACCACTCCACCACTCAGTACCACATTCACCACTCCACAACTCAGTACCACATTCACCACGCTACAACTCAGTACCACATTCACCACTCCACCACTCAGTACCACATTCACCACGCTACAACTCAGTACCACATTCACCACGCTACAACTCAGTACCACATTCACCACTCCACCACTCAGTACCACATTCACCACTCAGTACCACATTCACCACTCCACAACTCAGTACCACATTCACCACTCCACCACTCAGTACCACATTCACCACTCCACAACTCAGTGGACGGTCTGGGCTGGCCGAGAGATATGTTATTATTGGAGTGCTCCCTAAATGGTACACTATTACCTATTTAGTGCACTAGTTTTTTACCAGGGCCGTATATAGGGAGTAGGGTGCTGTTTGGGATGCATGCCTGGTTTTCATACAGAGTGGCCTCAGCCTCATCAATGGGAATACTACTGAGCTGAACCCCACGACTCAGGCCACTGGGCCAAAGTTCAAGTTTTATATAAGGGCATGTGTTACGTAACACCACTGCAGCTAGGGTCTGAGTCTGAGCTGTAAAACTACTGCAGGGTCTGAGGCTGAGCTGTAAAACTACTGCAGGGTCTGAGTCTGAGCTGTAAGACTACTGCAGGGTCTGAGTCTGAGCTGTAAAACTACTGCAGGGTCTGAGGCTGAGCTGTAAGACTACTGCAGGGTCTGAGTCTGAGCTGTAAAACTACTGCAGGGTCTGAGTCTGAGCTGTAAAACTACTGCAGGGTCTGAGGCTGAGCTGTAAAACTACTGCAGGGTCTGAGGCTGAGCTGTAAAACTACTGCAGGGTCTGAGTCTGAGCTGTAAGACTACTGCAGGGTCTGAGTCTGAGCTGTAAAACTACTGCAGGGTCTGAGTCTGAGCTGTAAAACTACTGCAGGGTCTGAGTCTGAGCTGTAAAACTACTGCAGGGTCTGAGTCTGAGCTGTAAGACTACTGCAGGGTCTGAGCTGCTACATAACTCATACATAATTCATACCCTAGCTAAGGCTAAAATAGGACTTTTATTCATCACTTCTAAAACAAAATCTGTCCTACCACAGCACATGCAAAGAAAAGTAAGTTGCCTGGTTCTACCTCTGACTAAGTAGACTGAAAACAATGCATGTTAAGCTACAGCAGGTTACATTCAACAGAGGAATAGTCAAACCCCCATGATTCTATTACTGCATGATTCTATTACTGCATGATTCTATTACTGCATGATTCTATTACTGCATGATTCTATTACTGCATGATTCTATTACTGCATGATTCTATTACTGCATGATTCTATTACTGCATGATTCTATTACTGCATGATTCTATTACTGCATGATTCTATTACTGCACTCTTTGAAAAAAAGGAGTTAACTATAACTTAAAAGGGTTCTTTGGCTGTCGCCCTAGGAGAAGCATTTGAATAACCCTTTTTGGTGGTTCCAAGTAGAACCCTTTTGGTTCCAGGTAGAACCATTTAGACAGAGGGAAACAAAAAGGGTTCTCCTAAGGGGACAACCGAACCTTTTTTCTAAGAGTGTAGCTTTCCAGACTGATTGTCAATTGATTGCTTGATGGTGTTCATTTGGATTTATATACACTGCTCAAAAAAATAAAGGGAACACTAAAATAACACATCCTAGATCTGAATGAATGAAATATTCTTATTAAATACTTTTTTCTTTACATAGTTGAATGTGCTGACAACAAAATCACACAAAAATGATCAATGGAAATCAAATGTATCAACCCATGGAGGTCTGGATTTGGAGTCACACTCAAAATTAAAGTGGAAAACCACACTACAAGCTGATCCAACTTTGATGTAATGTCCTTAAAACAAGTCAAAATGAGGCTCAGTAGTGTGTGTGGCCTCCACGTGCCTGTATGACCTCCCTACAACGCCTGGGCATGCTCCTGATGAGGTGGCGGATGGTCTCCTGAGGGATCTCCTCCCAGACCTTGACTAAAGCATCCGCCAACTCCTGGACAGTCTGTGGTGCAACGTGGCTTTGGTGGATGGAGCGAGACATGATGTCCCAGATGTGCTCAATTGGATTCAGGTCTGGGGAACGGGTCGGGCCAGTCCATAGCATCAATGCCTTCCTCTTGCAGGAACTGCTGACACACTCCAGCCACATGAGGTCTAGCATTGTCTTGCATTAGGAGGAACCCAGGGCCAACCGCACCAGCATATGGTCTCACAAGGGGTCTGAGGATCTCATCTCGGTACCTAATGGCAGTCAGGCTACCTCTGGCGAGCACATGGAGGGCTGTGCGGCCCCCCAAAGAAATGCCACCCCACACCATGACTGACCCACCGCCAAACCGGTCATGCTGGAAGATGTTGCAGGCAGCAGAACGTTCTCCACGGCGTCTCCAGACTCTGTCACGTCTGTCACGTGCTCAGTGTGAACCTGCTTTCATCTGTGAAGAGCACAGGGCGCCAGTAGCGAATTTGCCAATCTTGGTGTTCTCTGGCAAATGCCAAACGTCCTGCACGGTGTTGGGCTGTAAGCACAACCCCCACCTGTGGACGTCGGGCCCTCATACCACCCTCATGGAGTCTGTTTCTGACCGTTTGAGCAGACAGATGCACATTTGTGGCCTGCTGGAGGTCATTTTGCAGGGCTCTGGCAGTGCTCCTCCTGATCCTCCTTGCACAAAGGCGGAGGTAGCGGTCCTGCTGCTGGGTTGTTGCCCTCCTACGGCCTCCTCCACGTCTCCTGATGTACTGGCCTGTCTCCTGGTAGCGCCTCCATGCTCTGGACACTACGCTGACAGACACAGCAAACCTTCTTGCCACAGCTCGCATTGATGTGCCATCCTGGATGAGCTGCACTACCTGAGCCACTTGTGTGGGTTGTAGACTCCGTCTCATGCTACCACTAGAGTGAAAGCACCGCCAGCATTCAAAAGTGACCAAAACATCAGCCAGGAAGCATAGGAACTGAGAAGTGGTCTGTGGTCACCACCTGCAGAACCACTCCTTTATTGGGGTTGTCTTGCTAATTGCCTATAATTTCCACCTGTTGTCTATTCCATTTGCACAACAGCATGTGAAATGTATTGTCAATCAGTGTTGCTTCCTAAGTGGACAGTTTGATTTCACAGAAGTGTGATTGACTTGGAGTTACATTGTGTTGTTTAAGTGTTCCCTTTATTTTTTTGAGCAGTGTATTTTATTGACAAATGAGGGTCTGGTTTAAATAAAATACAATATTCATGTCTCATCTACTAAAACTCAACACCTATGTGGGACTCTCAAAATACAAGTGTTACACAAGATTCTGCCTGTTGGTTGATTTATACATTTGACCAGGTGAAACTAACCTGCCACAGAGATGATGAAGGAAGCGTCCATGGCGTCGATGCCCAGGTTCCTTGCCCGGGCAGACAGGTGGAAGTAGGGGATGAAGTAAGCCAGCTGGCTAAACACCAGGGACCAGGTATATATGCAGAAGAAGGGGTTCTTTAACAGGGAGAAGTCCAGGACTCGGTCTTTCACGAACGGTGGGATGGGGTCGTCCACGGTGGTGGTGCCGTTCGGCGAGGAGAACCCAACCACAGCGGAACCGTTTATGCTAATGGTACCGTTCTGTTCCACCGGACTGGAGGTGTCTGTGAGTGGCGTCGTGGGGGACTGCTCCTGAAGGTTCCCATTCACCTGCCTGTTCTGGACACGTTTGATCAGTTCAGGGTTTGGTGGAGGTGGGGGGCTGTGGTTGCTCTGAGCCAGCCCAGGGGTCGTGGCCTTCTCTTGGGTCTCAGCGTCCCAGTGGAGGGGTGGAGGAATGGAACGGGAAGAGTCTGATTTGGCGATGCCATTGGTTAACGGCGTGGATCCGTTAAGGCAGCATCCATTATGAGGGCGGTCCTTCTCTGAAACTATCAGAGGGCTTTTTTGGATGGATGAAGATGAGGATGAGGAAGGGGGTGGTGCAGGCTTCACGTGGATGGGTCTTAGCAGCATCCCAGAGGCCACCAGGTTCAACATCAGGCCTCCCAGGATCAGCAGAGCTCCTGTGGAAAGAACAAACGCGTGCTACAGGCTCTTTACAGGGTCAATCTATAATAATCATACAGTAGACGTGTGACAGACACAGAAATATGCATAATATTCACATCATTAAATAATGAATCATTAAATACTTCCCACACCCCAACAGACATAGTGTGTGTGTCTGTGTGTCAGTACCTTGCCAGGCGTACTTTTCCAGCAGCAGCTGAGTGAAGGGGGCGAGGGCGAAGGTCAAGCCCATCCCAGACCTTCCGATGGAATATGCCGTCGCTAACCTCTTACGGAAATATGTTGCCGTGACAACTGAGGTGGCTTGGTACAGGAGGGCAAAACCAAGGCCTGAGAGGGGATACATGATATGTTTATGATCATAAACTGGGTGGTTCGAGCCCTGAATGCTGATTGGCTGAAAGCCGTGGTATATCAGACTATATATCACGGGTATGACAAAACATTTATTTTTACTGCACTAATTACGGTGGTAAACAGTTTATAATAGCAATAAGGCACTTCGGGGTTTGTGATATATGGCCAATATCTCACGGCTAAGGGCTGTGTCCAGACACTTCGCGTTGGGTCCTGCCTAAGAACAGCCCTTAGCCGTGGTATATTGGCCATATATCACCCCCCCCCCCCAGGCCTTATTGCTTAATCAAATACTTATGATTCAGAATTCTTCATTAGAAACCTGTGATTTGTCACCAAAATACAAACGTTAGACAGAAAAACCCCTCAGTTCTAGTATATCAAATATCTCAAGACAAATAATTGCAAGTATACTATTAAGAATTAGGACCCAGGCTTACTTTGCTTTGTGGCACGGCTAACGGCTGCACTTTAACCTCTTAACTGTTTGAGCTTTTAACTTGTTAGCTTACCTACAATCAGCCCCATGCTGATATAGAGGAATACCACACTGGTGGCAAAGATACTCATGAGGAAGCCAACACTGACCAGCACAGACCCGGCTATAGAGGTCACTCTGTTACCCAGCTTCGCACAAGCTACAGAGGCCAGGGGACCTACACAGGATAAACAAACAGATAAACTTGAAAATGTGTCCCATAATTTGTTCATCCATCCATCCATCCATCCATCCAATAAGTTCTTAGTTAGAAATACAGGTGTCAGATGTTGTCAGTGTTTAAGGCGATGCAACACAAGACCCAGACCCCCGACCCAGACCCCAGACCAGACCCCAGACCAGACCCCAGACCAGACCCCCAGACCAGACCCAGACCAGACCCCCAGACCCAGACCCCAGACCAGATCCCCAGACCAGACCCCCAGACCGCCAGACCCCCAGACCGCCAGACCCCCAGACCTCCAGACCCCCAGACCTCCAGACCCCCAGACCCCCAGACCTCCAGACCTCCAGACCCCCAGACCAGACCCCAGACCAGACCCAGACCCCCAGACCAGACCCCAGATCCCCAGACCAGACCCAGAGGGACGAGTGATGTGGTCAGACTTTGGTTTCATGTGAACTCTGACCTTGAGCGAGACACACACACACGCATACAAACAAATATGACTTCCACACACACACACACATACAGTAGTAGTCTGAATGTTTTCCTGTCATGTGAACTCTGACCTCCTGAGAGCCGCAGGCTAGACATGATGGAGCCGATCCAGCTGATACTCTCTGCTGACCCTCCGAACTCGTCCTGGAACGCCACGAAGAAGATCCCAAAGCTTTTTAGGGTCCCCATCACCAGCACATTCACCTGGAGGCATAGACAGACAGAGGGAGGAACACAGATAGGCAGGCAGACAGACGCGCGCAGGCACAAACACACACACACAAACCAACATGTGAGTACAGTACACTACAATTCTAATTCACTTCAATGCTGGAATTGGAATTTGGTTTACTTTCCAAATTGACCACAACCCTGTGTAATTGCATAACATATCAACAATTATTTCAAGAAATGCTAGAAACGTGTCTAATAGATAAACATAAACCTCCCAAAAACACCCAAAGACGAGGAAAGAAGAAGGCGTACCAGGAAGCAGTGAAGTACGACCATCCAGCCCCAGCCACCATCCGGGGGGTCTTCATATTGGATCTCTTTCTCTTTCTTCTCATCCTCAGTCTTCATACAGGTATTACTTCTCCTGAACAGGTTAACCTTGGCAGCCTTGGGCTCGCTGCAAACAAACCACAACAATGCAACACTTTCAAAGTACACCATATCCATATGTAATACTATCATATCCATATGTAATACTATCATATCCATATGTAATACTATCATATCCATATGTAATACTATCATATCCATATGTAATACTTTCATATCCATATGTAATACTTTCAAAGTACACCATATCCATATGTAATACTTTCATATCCATATGTAATACTTTCATATCCACATGTAATACTTTCAAAGTACACCATATCCATATGTAATACTTTCATATCCATATGTAATACTTTCATATCCATATGTAATACTTTCAAAGTACACCATATCCATATGTAATATTTTCATATCCATATGTAATACTTTCAAAGTACACCATATCCATATGTAATATTTTCATATCCATATGTAATACTTTCAAAGTACACCATATCCATATGTAATACTTTCATATCCATATGCAACACTTTCAAAGTACACCATATCCATATGTAATAGTTTCATATCCATATGTAATACTTTCAAAGTACACCATATCCATATGTAATACTTTCATATCCATATGCAACACTTTCAAAGTACACCATATCCATATGTAATAGTTTCATATCCATATGTAATACTTTCATATCCATATGTAATACTTTCATATCCATATGTAATACTTTCATATCCATATGTAATACTTTCAAAGTAAACTGTAACATGTTTTTTTATATTTTTTATTTCACCTTTATTTAACCAGGTAGGCGTTGAGAACAAGTTCTCATTTACAACTGCGACCTGGCCAAGATAAAGCAAAGCAGTGCGACAAAAACAACAACACAGAGTTACACATAAACAAACGTACAGTCAGTAACACAATAGAAAAATCTATGTACAGTGTGTGAAAATGCAGAAGAGTAGGGATGTAAGGCAATAAATAGGCCATAGAGGCAAAATAATTACAATTTAGCATTAACACTGGAGTGTTAGAGGTGCAGATGATGATGTGCAAGTAGAGATACTGGGGTGCAAAAGAGAAAGAAGATAAATAACAATATGGGATAAGGTAGTTGGGTGTGCTATTTACAGATTGGCTGTGTACATGTTACGCAACACTGTCAGGGTAAACCGTAACATGGCAACACTGTCAAGGTAAACCGTAACATGGCATCACTGTCAAAGTAAACTGTAACATGGCAACACTGTCAAAGTAAACCGTAACATGGCAACACTGTCAGGGTAAACCGTAACATGGCAACACTGTCAGGGTAAACCGTAACATGGCAACACTGTCAAGGTAAACTGTAACATGGCATCACTGTCAAAGTAAACCGTAACATGGCAACACTGTCAAAGTAAACCGTAACATGGCAACACTGTCAAAGTAAACCGTAACATGGCAACACTGTCAGGGTAAACCGTAACATGGCAACACTGTCAGGGTAAACCGTAACATGGCAACACTGTCAGGGTAAACCGTAACATGGCAACACTGTCAGGGTAAATCGTAACATGGCAACACTGTCAAAGTAAACCGTAACATGGCAACACTGTCAAAGTAAACCGTAACATGGCAACACTGTCAGGGTAAACCGTAACATGGCAACACTGTCAGGGTAAACCGTAACATGGCAACACTGTCAGGGTAAACCGTAACATGGCAACACTGTCAAAGTAAACCGTAACATGGCAACACTGTCAAAGTAAACCGTAACATGGCAACATTGTCAAAGTAAACCGTAACATGGCAACACTGTCAAAGTAAACCGTAACATGGCAACACTGTCAGGGTAAACCGTAACATGGCAACACTGTCAGGGTAAACCGTAACATGGCAACACTGTCAAAGTAAACCGTAACATGGCAACACTGTCAAAGTAAACCGTAACATGGCAACACTGTCAGGGTAAACCGTAACATGGCAACACTGTCAGGGTAAACCGTAACATGGCAACACTGTCAGGGTAAACCGTAACATGGCAACACTGTCAGGGTAAACCGTAACATGGCAACACTGTCAGGGTAAACCGTAACATGGCAACACTGTCAAAGTAAACCTTAACATGGCAACACTGTCAGGGTAAACCGTAACATGGCAACACTGTCAAAGTAAAACGTAACATGGCAACACTGTCAGGGTAAACCGTAACATGGCAACACTGTCAAAGTAAACCGTAACATGGCAACACTGTCAAAGTAAACCGTAACATGGCAACACTGTCAGGGTAAACCGTAACATGGCAACACTGTTAGGGTAAACCGTAACATGGCAACACTGTCAGGGTAAACCGTAACATGGCAACACTGTCAAAGTAAACCGTATCCATATGTTATACTTCAGGCCACACAAGCTCACAGAACAGGACCGCTGAGTGCTGAAGCGCATAGCGCATAAAAATCATCTGTCCTCAGTTGCAACACTCACTACCGCGTTCCAAACTGCCTCTAGAAGCATGTCAGCACAAGAACTGTTAATCGGGAGCTTCATGAAATGGGTTTCTATGGCCGACCAGCCGCACACAAGCCTAAGATCACCATGCGCACTGCCAAGCGTCAGCTGGAGTGGTGTAAAGCTCGACGCCATTGGACTCTCGAGCAGTGGAGTGATGAATCACACTTCACCATCTGGCAGTCCAACGGACAAATCTGGGTTTGGCGGATGCCAGGAGAGCACTGCCTACCTGAATGCATAGTGCCAACTGTAAAGTGATGGAGGAAGAATAACGGTCTGGGGCTGTTTTTCATGGTTCGGGCCCCTTAGTTCCAGTGAAGGGAAATCTTAACACTACAGCATAATGATATTCTAGATGATTCTGTGGTTCCAACTTTGTGGCAACAGTTTGGGGAAGGCCCTTCCTGTTTCAGTATTACAATGCCCCTGTGCACTAAGCAAGGTCCAAACAGAAATGATTTGTCGAGATCGGTGTGGAAGAACTTGACTGGTCTGCACAGAACCCTGACCTCAACCCCATCGAACACCTTCAAGATGAATTGGAACGCCGACTGTAAGCCAGGCCTAATCGCCCAACATCAGTGCCTGACCTCACTAATGCTTGTGGCTGAATGGAAGCAAGTCCCCGCAACAATGTTCCAACATCTAGTGGAAAGCCTTCCCAGAAGAGTGGAAGTTGTTATAGCAGCAAAGGGGGGACCAACTCCATATTAATGCCTATGATTTTGGAATGAGATGTTCGACGAGCAGGTGTCCACATACTTTTGATCATGTTGTGTATCCATTTTTGATTTTTTGCGCTATATAGCTATTGTATTTCCCTGACTCTCCCCTCGCCCGGTGTGGTGCCCGCCTTCCCCTCGCTTCGGTAGCTAACTCAGCCTGTGCTCTTGTAAAAGTTTTACTATCAGATGAGTCCCAGCCATCAATCTGTAAGTCTCTGCTCTCTCTTTGCTTTTGATCTGCGGTTATGTTTTAGCTATGTTGTGTTAGTTGTGTTCTAGCTGGTCTCCAGCTGTTTGGCTCTGGCTTACCGACCATAACCATGGTGGTTGGCTAGGCTGGCTAGGCTAATAGCTAGCTAAATAGCTCATGTTAGATGGCTGGCAAGCTTAATGGCTAAATAACTAACATTGGCTAGATGGCTGGCTAGCTTGCTGGCTAAGATAACTGCATATAACTAACATACTTTTATAACTGGTTAGATGGCGTTATGCATTTCCAAAACATTGATTTACTTTAATGTTGCTGTAAGCTAGATGTTGATAGAAACTGGCTGACTCATGTTGTGCTAAGGTAACGTTAGCAGGCTGGTAGGGCTAACGTTAGCAGGCTAGTTGGCTAGCAACCTTGTAAGTTGATTCGTAACAATACATTCGTAAAGTTTTTGCTTGTAAGTTGGCAGAAAATGTAATTGAAAGCAATAATCCTAAATGCAAACGATTTGGTATAATTTCTAGTTATACATTTGAAGTTTTTTCAGTTGGTGTTTAAATGATTGGGAATAGGCTGGCTTGCCAGGTCGACTATATTACGTCACACCCCGCAAACAAAAACATTTTCCGGCATGACTTGGCATTCTGATCGGTTTAACTTTGCATTGGGACTTTTGACGTGTATAATACACTGATATTACTGAATTACAGTTCATATAAGGAAATCAGTCAATTGAAATAAATTCATTGAGGCCTAATCTATGGATTTCACATGACTGCGAATACAGACATGTATCATAGACACCTTAAAAAAAAGGTAGGGGCGTGGATCAGAAAACCAGTCTATCTGGTGTGACCACCATTTGCCTCATACCGCGCGACACATCTCCTTCGCATGGAGTTGATCGGATATTGATTGTGGCCTGTGGAATGTTGTCCCACTCCTCTTCACTGGCTGTGCGAAGTTGCTGGATATTGGCAGAAACCAGAACACGCTGTCGTACACGTCGATCCAGAGCATCCCAAACATGCTCAATGGGTGACATGTCTGGTGAGTTTGCAGGCCATGGAAGAACTGGGACATTTTCAGCTTACAGGAATTGTGTACAGATCCTTGTGACATGGGGCAGTGCATTACCATGCTGAAACATGAGGTGATGGTGGCGGATGAATGGCACGACAATGGGCCTCAGGATCTCATCACGGTATCTTTTTGAATTCAAAATGCAATTGTGTTCATTGTCCGTAGCTTATGCCTGCCCATACCACAACCCCACCGCCACCATGGGGCACTCTGTTCACAACGTTGACGTCAGCAAACCACTTACCCACACGACACCATACACACTGTCTGCCTTGAAACTGGGATTCATCCGTGAAGAGCACACTTTTCCAGTGTGCCAGTGGCCATCGAAGGTGAGCATTTGCCCACTGATGCAATCACCATCACACTGCACACTGCCCTATCCCATCTGGACAAGAGGAATACCTATGTAAGAATGCTGTTCATAGACTACAGCTCAGCATTCAACACCATAGTACCCTCCAAACTCATCATTAAGCTTAAGGCCCTGGATCTCAACCCCGCCCTGTGCAACTGGGTCCTGGACTTCCTGACGAGCTGCCCCGAGGTGGTGAAGGTAGGAAACAACACCTCCACTTCGCTGATCCTCAACACTGGGGCCCCACAAGGATGCGTGCACAGCCTCCTCCTGTTCTCCCTGTTCACCCACGACTGCGTGGCCATGCACGTCTCCAACTCAATCATCAAGTTTGCAGATGACAACAGTAGTAGGCTTGATCACCAACAACGACGAGACAGCCTATAGGGAGGAGGTGAGGGCACTCGGAGTGTGGTGTCAAGAAAACAACCTCTCACTCAACGTCAACAAAACAAAGGAGATTATCGTGGACTTCAGGAAACAGCAGAGGGAGCACCCCCCTATCCACATCGACTGGACAGCAGTGGAGAAGGTGGAAAGTTTTAAGTTCCTTGGCGTACACTTCACGGACAAACTGAAATGGTCCACCCACACAGACAGTGTGGTGAAGAAGGCGCAACAGCGCCTCTTCAACCTCAGGAGGCTGAAGAAATTTGGCTTGTCACCTAAAACCCTCACAAACTTTTATAGATGCGCAATTGAGAGCGCCCTGTCAGGCTGTATCACCGCCTGGTATGGCAACTGCACCGCCCACAACCGCAGGGCTCTCCAGAGGGTGGTGCGGTCTGCACAACGCATCACCGGGGGCAAACTACCTTCCCTCCAGGCCACCTACACCACCCGATGTCACAGGAAGGACCAAAAAAATCATCAATGACAACAACCACCCGAGCCATTGCCTGTTCACCCCGCTACCATCCAAAAGGTGAGGTCAGTACAGGTGCATCAAAGCTGGGACTGAGAGACTGAAAAATCACTTCTATCTCAAGGCCATCAGACTGTTAAACAGCCGTCACTAACACAGAGAGGCTGCTGCCTACATACAGACTTGAAATCATTTAAATTAATTTAATAATGTTAACACATCTTGCATTACTCATCCCATACGTATATACTGTATTTTATACCATCTATTGCATCTTGCCTATGCCGCTCGGTCATCGCTCATCCATATATTTATATGTACATATTCTTATTCCATCCCTTTACTTAGATTTGTGTGCATTAGGTAGTTGTTGTTGAATTGTTATATTACTTGTTAGATATTACTGCACTGTCGGAACTAGAAGCACAAGCATTTCGCTACACTCGCAATAACATCTACTAACCATGTGTATGTAACCAATAACATTTCATTTGATTTGATATCGGTTACGACGCCAAACTGCAGTCAGGTCAAGAACCTTGTGAAGACAACCAGCACGCAGATGAGCTTCCCCGAGACAGTTTGCAACATATCCCATACTACATTGATTGCTGATACAGCAAAGGACTAAGGACAGAGGTCAAAGAGGGACATTCAAATCAGTACACTGATAAGTGTTGAGTGCTGACAGACTAGGGTGCAAAACCCCAGTTGGAAGAGTCCCGGAATCACAAGGGAATGTACAGGAACTCCAGAATCCTTTTGGCCAGGAGGTATACTGGAAAACATGTGCATTTTCGGGCAGTTACCCAAGTGTTTGCCCCCTCCCCTATGACTCACCACAATTCCTTTGCTGTCCTCGGATGATACTTTGCATCATGCAACACTGAAATATATTCCACAAAAGGTAGACGAACGGACAGCCAGACATACAAGGCCATAAATGACAACAGGATCTAAATGCATTGAATGGTACTGCAGGGTAAAGATCGTGCTAAAGACGAATGGTTTATCTCAGGGTTATTCAAATATTACCCTACGAGTTCCAGAGGGGGCTGGTTTTCTGGTTTTACCTAATAATGAATTTGCACACACCTTGTGTCCCAGGTCTAAATCAGTCCCTGATTAGAGGGGAACAATGAAAACACGGAGTGGAACTGGCTTCCAGGTCAAGAGTTGAGTTAGAGGGGATTATCTGTTAATCTGTGAAGAAATTCAGTGAGAGTTGGACGTGAGTCTCAGTGGAAAGGTGCACGACCTCTGTCTATCTATTGTAGTTGACAGTGTAGTGATGTTTATACTGTATATAGTGTACTGATGTGTATAGTGTACTAATGTGTATAGTGTACTGATGTGTATAGTGTATATATTGTACTATTGGGTATAGTGTATATAGTGTGTATAGTGTACAGAAGTGTATATAACTTATGTGTATAGTGTATATAACTTACTTATGTGTATAGTGTATATAGTGTACTGATGTGTATAGTGTATATAGTGTATTGATGTGTATAGTGTATATAGTGTACTGATGTGTATAGTGTATATAGTGTACTGATGTGTATAGTGTATATAGTGTACTGATGTGTATAGTGTATATAGTGTACTGATGTGTATAGTGTATATAGTGTACTGATGTGTATAGTGTATATAGTGTACTGATGTGTATAGTGTGTATAGTGTACTGATGTGTATAGTGTATATAGTGTACTGATGTGTATAGTGTGTATAGTGTACTGATGTGTATAGTGTATATAGTGTACTGATGTGTATAGTGTGTATAGTGTACTGATGTGTATAGTGTATATAGTGTACTGATGGGTATAGTGTACTGATGTTTTTTATTTATTTTATTTTATTTCACCTTTATTTAACCAGGTAGGCTAGTTGAGAACAAGTTCTCATTTACAACTGCGACCTGGCCAAGATAAAGCAAAGCAGTGCGACACAAACAACAACACAGAGTTACACATGGAATAATCAAGCGTACAGTCAATAACACAATAGAAAAAAAAGAAAGTCTATATACAGTGTGTGCAAATGGCATGAGGAGGTAACGTGAGGTACGTGTAAAGTGTATATAACTTACTTATGTGTATAGTGTATATAGTGTACTGATGTATATAGTGTACAGATGTGTATAGTGTACTGACGCATATAGTGTACTGATGGGTATAGTGTACTGATGTGTATAGTGTATATAGTGTACTGATGTGTATAGTGTACTGATGGGTATAGTGTATATAGTGTACTGATGTGTATAGTGTACTGATGGGTATTACATTTAACATTTAAATCATTTAGCAGACGCTCTTATCCAGAGCGACTTACAAGTACATACATTCATACTTTTTTGTACTGGCCCCCCGTGGGAATTGAACCCACAACCCTGGCGTTGCAAGCGCCATGCTCTACCAACTGAGCCACACGGGACCAACATAGGTATAGTATAGGTATAGTGTATAGTGTATATAGTGTACTAATGTGTATAGTAGAGGTCGACCGATTAATCGGAATGGTCGATTAATTAGGGTCGATTTCAAGTTTTCATAACAATCGGTTCATTACAATCTGCATTTTTGGACACCGATCATGGCCGATTACATTGCACTCCACGAGGGGACTGCGTGGCAGGCTGACTACCTGTTATGTGAGTGCAGCAAGGAGCCAAGGTAAGGTGCTAGCTAGCATTAAACGCATCTTATAAAAAACAATCAATCTTAACATTATCACTAGTTAACTACACAAGGTTGATGATATTACTAGTTTAACTAGCTTGTCCTGCGTTGCATATAATCGATGCAGTGCCTGTTAATTTATCATTGAATCACAGCCTACTTCGCCAAACGGGTGATTTAACAAGCGCATTCGCAAAAAAAGCACTGTCGTTGCACCAATGTGTACCTAACCATAAACATCAACGCCTTTCTTAAAATCAATACACAAGTATATATTTTTAAACCTGCATATTTAGTTAATATTGCCTGCTAACATGAATTTCTTTTAACTAGGGAAATTGTGTCACTTCTCTTGCGTTCTGTGCAACAGAGTCAGGGTATATGCAGCAGTTTGGGCCGCCTGGCTCGTTGCGAACTGTGTGAAGACCATTTCTTCCTAACAAAGACAGCCAACTTAGCCAAACGGGGGATGATTTAACTAAAGCTCATTTGCGAAAAAAGCACAATCGTTGCACGAATGTACCTAACCATAAACATCAATGCCTTTCTTAAAATCAATACACAGAAGTATATTTTTTTAAACCTGCATATTTAGTTGAAAGAAATTCATGTTAGCAGGCAATATAGGAAAATTGTGTCACTTCTCTTGCGTTCATTGCACGCAGAGTCAGGGTATATGCAACAGTTTGGGTTGCCTGGCTCGTTGTGAACTAATTTGCCAGAATTTTACGTAATTATGATATAACATTGAAGGTTGTGCAATGTAACAGCAATATTTAGACTTATGGATGCCACTCGTTAGATAAAATGCGGAACGGTTCCTTACTTCACTGAAAGAATAAACGTTTTGTTTGTTCGAAATGATAGTTTCCGGATTTTACCATATTAATGACCTAAGGCTCGTATTTCTGTGTGTTATTATATTATAATTAAGTCTATGATTTGATGGCGCAGTCTGACTGAGCGGTGGTAGGCAGCAGCAGGCTCATAAGCATTCATTCAAACAGCACTTTACTGCGTTTGCCAGCAGCTCTTCGCAATGCTGTTTATGACCAAGCCCATCAACTCCCGAGATTAGGCTGGGAATACTAAAGTACCTACTAGAACATCCAATAGTCAAAGGTATATGCAATACAAATGGTATAGAGATAAATAGTCCTATAATTCCTATAATAACTAGAACCTAAAACTTCTTAGCTGGGAATATTGAAGACTCATGTTAAAAGGAACCACCAGCTTTCATATCTTCTCATGTTCTGAGCAAGGAACCTAAACATTAGCTTTTTTACATGGCACATGTTGCACTTTTACTTTCTTCTCCAACACTTTGTTTTTATTTAAACCATTTAAACCGTTATTTAAACCAAATTGAACATGTTTCATGATTTATTTGAGACTAAATTGATTTTATTGATGTATTATATTAAGTTAAAATAAAAGTGTTCATTGTTCATTCAGTATTGTTGTAATTGTCATTATCACAAATATATATATAAAAATCGTCCGATTAATCGGTATCGGCTTTTTTTTGGCCTCCAATAATCGGTATCGAAAAATCATAATCGATCAACCTCTAGTGTATAGTGTATATAGTGTACTGATTTGCATAGTGTAATGATGTGTATTGTGTACCGATGTGTGTAGTGTTTATAGTATACTATAGTGTATACTGTATACTGATGTCTATAGTGTGTATAGTGTACTGATGTGTATAGTATATATTGTATAGTATATATAGTGTACGGATGTGTATAGTGTGTATAGTGTACTGATGTGTATAGTGTATATAGTGTACTGATGTGTATAGTGTATATAGTGTACAGATGTGTATAGTGTACTGATGTGTATAGTGTACTGATGTGTATTGTGTACAGATCTGTATTGTGTATTGATGTGTATTGTGTACTGATGTGTATAGTGTGTATAGTGTACTGATGTGTATAGCATGTATAGTGTATATAGTGTACTGACGTGTATATAGTGTACTAATGTGTATAGTGTATATAGTGTACTGATGTGTATAGTGTATATAGTGTACTAATGTGTATAGTGTAAATAGTGTACTGATGTGTATAGTGTACTGATGTGTATAGTCTATATAATGTACTGATGTGTATAGTGTACTGATGTGTATAGTGTATATAGTGTACTGATGTCGTGTATATAATGTACTGATCTATATAGTGTAGTGATGTGTATAGTGTATATAATGTACTGATGTATATAGTGTACTGATGTGTATAGTGTATATAGTGTACTGATGTGTATAGTGTATATAGTGTACTGATGTGTATAGTGTATATAGTGTACTGATTATCACTGAATCACTCATGAACTGCACTTTTTCTATCTGTGTTCATTGTCTGTAAATGTCCTTGTCTATGCTTGATGATATGTTTTGATGTATGCACAGAGCAGCAAACCAAATATCCTTATTGGGATAATTAAGACCAACTTTTCGGCCTAAATTAAAAACGACAGGTTTGGGTCAAATCTGTGAAACCCTCTGTATTTTCAATTATTGTGGTGGCAGCATCATGTCATGGGTATGCTTGTCATCGGCAGAGACTAGGGAGATTGTCGGGATCAAAATTTACCCAGGTAAAAATGTAAAGTAAAACACGTCTCAGTCTTTTGACCCTGGAACCCTGGAAAATAGTTTTATTTTTTCAGTGAGACAATTACACAAATGCTTATGCCAAAGACACCAGAATAGCTTTCCAAGAGATGTTGAGTGGTCGACTTTGACTAGGCACTGTATGTACATAATCTCTCAATATGAAAATATGTATCCTCTATATTCATGAAAATACATATCCTGGATATTATAACTAAACATACACTACCGTTCAAAAGTTTGGGGTCACTTAGAAATGTCCTTGTTTATGAAAGAAAAGTACACATTTTGTCCATTAAAATAACATAAAATTGATCAGAAATACAGTGTAGACATTGTTAATGTTGTAAATGACTATTGTAGCTGGAAACTATTGTAGCTGATTTTTAATGGAATATCTACATAGGTGTACAGAGGCCCATTATCAGCAACTATCACGCCTGTGTTCCAATGGCACGATGTGTTAGCTAATCCAAGTTTATCATTTTAAAAAGCTAATTGATCATTAGAAAACCCTTTTGCAATTATGTTAGCACAGCTGAAAACTGTTGTCCTGATTAAAGAAGCAATACAATTGGTCTTCTTTAGACTAGTTGAAGTGTAGTTGAGTATCTGGAGCATCAGCATTTGTGGATTCGATTACAGGCTCAAAATGGCCAGAGACAAAGACTTTCTTCTGAAACTCGTCAGTCTATTCTTGTTCTGAGAAATGAAGGCTATTCAATGTGAGAAATTTCCAAGAAACTGAAGATCTCATACAACTCTGTGTACTACTCCCTTCACAGAACAGCGCAAACTGGCTCTAACCAGAATAGAAAGAGGTGTAGGAGGACTCAGTGCACAACTGAGCAAGAGGACAAGTACATTAGAGTGTCTAGTTTGAGAAACAGACGCCTCACAAGTTCTCAACTGGCAGCTTCATTAGGGACTTAAGAGGCGTTTGTTTCTCAAACTAGACACTCTAATGTACTTGTCCTCTTGCAACATATTCCTCCATTCATTTATAATGTTTAGTTACGGAAATGTTTATAATTCATTTAATATAATATACCTTCATACCATTCTCATTCTTCAAGTGGGAATGTTGTTTGGAGAGCTCACAACTTTTGGTTTATTTAATTGCATTTACCAGTTTAATGTCAATTTACTGTCAGTTTACCATCGGTTTACTGTCCATTTACTGTCCATTTACTGTCATTTTACTATCAAATTGCTATCGGTTTACTGTGAAATTACTGTCAGTTTACTGTGAAATTACTGTCAGTTTACTGTGAAATTACTGTCGGTTTACTGTCAATTTACTGTAAATTTTCCGTCAAATTACTGTCCGTTTACTGTCAATTTCTTCATTGTGTTTCCTTGGGGAGTATGTGTCTGTTTAATGTTGTCTGAACACACTCTTTAGCACGCATAGATATACAGTACCTGGCCTGTGCGCCAAGAATAGGTGTGGCCAAATGTATTTAAATGCCTGTTTGCGGTTGCTGTAGTTACTTAAATTCAAGGTTGGGTAACTCATGGAGAGGCTATATTTGAGCCTGGTAGACCCCACCTGTGTCACACCCTGGCCTTTGTTATATTGATTTTCTTTATTAGTTTAGTTAGGTCAGGGTGTGACATGGGGGATGTTTGTGTGTTTTGTCTAGTTTAGGGTGTGTGTATTGTTTAGGGGGTTTTGTAGTATGTATGGGGTTGTGTTCAGTGTAGGTGTTTAGGAAAGTCTACGGTTGCCTGATTTGGTTCTCAATCAGAGACAGCTGTTTATTGTTGTCTCTGATTGGGAGCCATATTTAAGGTAGCCATAGGCTTTAGGTGTTTGTGGGAAATGATCTATGTTTAACGTTTGTAGCTTGTGTATGCACTAACGTTTGTAGCTTCACGGTCGTTTGTTGTTGTTGTTTTTTTTTTTTGTAAAAGTGCTCGTTTTCGTGTTTCGTCATCTCTATTAAAAGAAGATGTACTCATATCCCGCTGTGCCTTGGTCCGCTTATTATGACGATCGTGACAGAATTACCCACCAACACAGGACCAAGCAGCGTGTGAAACAGCAACAGGACCCACCTACACAGGATTTATGGCAATGGGAGCAGGATCTGGGCTACACTACGTGGGAGGAGATCGACAGGTGGGCGATCGACCCAGGGCGAATGCCGGAGCCCGCCTGGGATTCTCTGGCGCAGTGCGAGGAGGCAGCACGACGACGCGGTAGGAAGCCTGTGAGTCAGCCCCAAAAATTTCTTTGAGGGGGGGCTAAAAGGGAGTGTGGCGAAGTCAGGTAGGAGACCTGCGCCTACTCCCTGTACTTATCGTGGAGAGCGAGAGTACGGGCAGACACCGTGTTACGCAGTAGAGCGCATGGTGTCTCCTGTACGTGTGCATAGCCCGGTGCGGTACATACCAGCTCCTCGTATCGGCCGGGCTAGATTGAGTATTGAGCCAGGTGCCATGAAGCCGGCTCAACGCGTCTGGTCTCCAGTGCGTCTCCTCGGCCCGGCTTACATGGCACCAGCCTTACGCATGGTGTCCCCGGTTCGCCTACATAGCCCGGTGCGGGTTATTCCACCTCCCCGCACTGGTCGGGCGATGGGGAGCATATAACCAGGTAAGGTTGGGCAGGCTCAGTGCTCAAGGGAGCCAGTACGCCTGCACGGTCCGGTATTTCCGGCGCCACCTCCTCATCCCAGCCCAGTACCACCAGTGCCTACACCACGCATCAGATTCCTGTGCGTCTCCAGAGCCCTGTTCCTCCTCCACGCACTAGCCCTGTGGTGCGTGTCGCCAGCCTATTACCACCAGTGCCTACACCACGCACCAAGCCTCCTGTGCGTCTCCAGAGTCCTGTGCATCCTGTTGCTGCTCCCCGCACTAGCCCTGAGATGCGTGTCCCCCAGCCCGGTACCACCAGTTCCGGCAACACGCACTAGGCCTAATGTGCGTCTCCAAGGTCCAGTATGCCCTGTTCCTTCTCCCCGCACTAGCCTTGAGGTGCGTGTCCTCAGCCCGGTACCTCCAGTTCCGGTACCACGCACCAGGCCTACTGTGCGCCTCAGCCGGCCAGAGTCTGCCGTCTGCCCAGTGCCGCCTGCACTGTCCGTCTGCCCAGAGCCGTCAGAGCTGCCCGTCTGTCCCGAGCCGTCAGAGCTGCCCGTCTGTCCCGAGCCGTCAGAGCTGCCCGTCTGTCCCGAGCCGTCAGAGCTGCCCGTCTGTCCCGAGCCGTCAGAGCTGCCCGTCTGTCCCGAGCCGTCAGAGCTGCCCGTCTGTCCCGAGCCGTCAGAGCTGCCCGTCTGTCCCGCCAGACAGGATCAGCCGGAGCCGTCCGCCAGACAGGATCAGCCGGAGCCGTCCGCCAGACAGGATCAGCCGGAGCCGTCCGCCAGACAGGATCAACCGGAGCCGTCCGCCAGACAGGATCAGCCGGAGCCGTCCGCCAGCCATGACCAGCCGGAGCCGTCCGCCAGCCATGACCAGCCGGAGCCGTCAGCCAGCCATGACCAGCCGGAGCCGTCAGCCAGCCATGACCAGCCAGAGCCGCCAGCCAGCCATGACCAGCCAGAGCAGCCAGCCAGCCAGGATCCGCCAGAGCCATCTGCCAGTCCGGAGCTGCCCCTCCGTCCAGTGGCGCCCTATGGGATGGTAATCAGTCCGGGACTCGCCGTTCCAGAGGCGCCACCAAAGCGGGTAGTGACTATGGTGGAGGGGGGTCCACGTCCCGCACCCGAGCCGCCACCATAGGAAGGCCCACCCGGACCCTCCCCTTCTGTGTCAGGTTTTGGGGTGGGGTACTGTCACACCCTGGCCTTTGTTATATTGATTTTCTTTATTATTTTAGTTAGGTCAGGGTGTGACATGGGGGAAGTTTGTGTTTTGTCTAGTTTAGGGTGTGTGTATTGTTTAGGGGGTTTTGTAGTATGTATGGGGTTGTGTTCAGTGTAGGTGTTTAGGAAAGTCTATGGTTGTCTGATTTGGTTCTCAATCAGAGACAGCTGTTTATTGTTGTCTCTGATTGGGAGCCATATTTAAGGCAGCCATAGGCTTTAGGTGTTTGTGGGTAATTATCTATGTTTAACGTTTGTAGCTTGTGTATGCACTAACGTTTGTAGCTTCACAGTCGTTTTTTTTTTTTTTTTGTAAAAGTGTTCGTTTTCGTGTTTCGTCTCTATTATCATCTCTATTAAAAGAAGATGTACTCATATCCCGCTGCGCCTTGGTCCGCTTATTATGACGATCGTGACAACCTGTGCTTTATTGGTTCAGACAGGTTTTGCCTGATGAGAGACTTTTTCTTTTGAGTGCTGACATTTTAAAGACAGAACTTCGTATATGCACTTGTAAATATTAACATCATCTTTGAAACACCAGCACTGTCTAAACACTCATTTCCACCTCTACCTGCCTGCCCCCTGCTGAATCCTTGTCCTCACGATTACTAGAAGGCTACAGGGATAGGCTACAGATTTCACGGCAACCTGTCACTTCAAAAGCACTCACAATCTCTGGAAATTTGAACATTTGAACTTTGTGTTTATAATGGTGTAGCGTGATATAAGCAGAATTCAATACAATTCCAATGCAAGAACCCCACAAATATTTGCCTCCTCGCTGACTTCAACTGCCCACTTAGTCACTTTATCCTGGCGCTGTGATAATAAAATGACGTGCATCGTAAGCATATATACGGCTTTAGGCAGTTAGCTCACAGTGGTAAGGCTCCGGACAGTTAGCCCACAGTGGTAAGGCTCTGGACAGTTAGCCCACAGTGGTAAGGCTCTGGACAGTTAGCTCACAGTGGTAAGGCTGTGGACAGTTAGCTCGCAGTGGTAAGGCTGTGGACAGTTAGCCCGCAGTGGTAAGGCTCCGGACAGTTAGCTCACAGTGGTAAGGCTCTGGACAGTTAGCCCACAGTGGTAAAGCTCCGGACAGTTAGCTCACAGTGGTAAGGCTGTGAACAGTTAGCCCACAGTGGTAAGGCTCCGGACAGTTAGCTCACAGTGGTAAGGCTGTGGACAGTTAGCTCGCAGTGGTAAGGCTCCGGA
This sequence comes from Salvelinus namaycush, assembly GCF_016432855.1. Classification (NCBI taxonomy): domain Eukaryota; kingdom Metazoa; phylum Chordata; class Actinopteri; order Salmoniformes; family Salmonidae; genus Salvelinus; species Salvelinus namaycush. Next base: position 3,759,357 of record NC_052320.1, on the reverse strand, counting down.
CAGTTAGCTCACAGTGGTAAGGCAGTTAGCTCGCAGTGGTAAGGCTGTGGACAGTTAGCCCACAGTGGTAAGGCTCCGGACAGTTAGCTCACAGTGGTAAGGCTCCGGACAGTTAGCTCACAGTGGTAAGGCACTGAGTTCCTAACATCTATTGACAACTTGCGGTGTAAACTCAAATCCCACATGTAGCACAAAACACATTTTTGTAATGTGGACTCACATTTATTGCAGTATTGTGTTGGGAAGAAAAGTGCAATCATCACCTTGAAAATTTTGATTAGGGCTCAATTCAATCCAACCTGCATTACAGTGTGTCACACCCTGATCTGTTTCACCTGTCCTTGTGCTTGTCTCCACCCCCTCCAGGTGTCGCCCATCTTCCCCATTATCCCCCGGGTACGTGTACCTTTGTTCTCTGTTTGTCTGTTGCCAGTTCGTCTTGTTTGTCAAGTCAACAAGCTTTGTGTTTCTCAGCTCCAGCTTTTCCCCAGTCTCTCTTTTCTTACCTTCCTGGTTTAGACCATTGCCTGTCCTGACTCAAAGCCCGCCTGCCTGACCCTCTGCCTGCCCCTGACCCTCTGCCTGCCCCTGACCCTCTGCCTGCCCCTGACCACTCTGCCTGCCCCTGACCCTCTGCCTGCCCCTGACCCTCTGCCTGCCCCTGACCCTCTGTCTGCCCCTGACCACTCTGCCTGCCCCTGACCCTGTGCCTGCCCCTGACCACTCTGCCTGCCCCTGACCCTCTGCCTGCCCCTGACCCTCTGCCTGCCCCTGACCACTCTGCCTGCCCCTGACCCTCTGTCTGCCCCTGACCACTCTGCCTGCCCCTGACCCTCTGTCTGCCCCTGACCACTCTGCCTGCCCCTGACCCTGTGCCTCAGTTTACTGTGAAATTACTGTCCGTTTACTGTCAATTTCTTCATTGTGTTTCCTTGGAGTATGTGTCTGTTTAATGTTGTCTGAACACACTCTTTAGCACGCATAGATATACAGTACCTGGCCTGTGCGCCAAGAATAGGTGTGGCCAAATGTATTTAAATGCCTGTTTGCGGTTGCTGTAGTTACTTAAATTCAAGGTTGGGTAACTCATGGAGAGGCTATATCTGAGCCTGGTAGACCCCACCTGTGCTTTATTGGTTCAGACAGGTTTTGCCTGATGAGAGACTTTTTCTTTTGAGTGCTGACATTTTAAAGACAGAACTTCGTATATGCACTTGTAAATATTAACATCATCTTTGAAACACCAGCACTGTCTAAACACTCATTTCCACCTCTACCTGCCTGCCTCCTGCTGAATCCTTGTCCTCACGATTACTAGAAGGCTACAGGGATAGGCTACAGATTTCACGGCAACCTGTCACTTCAAAAGCACTCACAATCTCTGGAAATTTGAACATTTGAACTTTGTGTTTATAATGGTGTAGCGTGATATAAGCAGAATTCAATACAATTCCAATGCAAGAACCCCACAAATATTTGCCTCCTCGCTGACTTCAACTGCCCACTTAGTCACTTTATCCTGGCGCTGTGATAATAAAATGACGTGCATCGTAAGCATATATACGGCTTTAGGCAGTTAGCTCACAGTGGTAAGGCTCCGGACAGTTAGCCCACAGTGGTAAGGCTCTGGACAGTTAGCTCACAGTGGTAACAGCCCCTGACCCTCTGCCTGCCCCTGACCCTCTGCCTGCCCCTGACCCTCTGCCTGCCCCTGACCCTCTGTCTGCCCCTGACCACTCTGCCTGCCCCTGACCCTCTGCCTGCCCCTGACCCTCTGCCTGCCCCTGACCCTCTGCCTGCCCCTGACCCTCTGTCTGCCCCTGACCACTCTGCCTGCCCCTGACCCTCTGCCTGCCCCTGACCCTCTGCCTGCCCCTGACCCTCTGCCTGCCCCTGACCACTCTGCCTGCCCCTGACCCTCTGTCTGCCCCTGACCACTCTGCCTGCCCCTGACCCTGTGCCTACCTGCCATCTGGTGACTTTGCCCCTACTCTGGATTACGACCCCTGCCTGCCTTGACCTGTCGTTTTCCTGCCCCTGTTGCTGTAATAAACATTGTTACTTCAACACAGTCTGCACTTGGGTCTTACCTGAAACCTGATACAGTATTTACGCAGTATCTCTTTTTTCAATGGTCAAATTAACTCACAAATTGGTCTTGGCGGTACTGTTTAAAAAACTACAACTACTACCAGGTATGCTTTGTTGAACACTGAGCTGTAGTCAATGAACATCATTCTCACATATGTGTTCCTTTTGTCCAGGTGGGAAAGGGCAGGGTGGAGTGTGATTGAGATTGCGTCATCTGTAGATCTGTTGGGGCGGTATGGGAATTGGAGTGGGTCTAGAGTTTCCGGGATGAGGGTGTTGATGTGAGTCATGACCAGCCTTTCAAAGCATTGCATGGCTACAGATGTGAGTGCTACGGGGCGGTAGTCATTTAGACAGGTTACCTTGGCGTTCTTGGGCACAGGGACTATGGTGGTCAGCTTGAAACATGTAGGTATTACAGACTGGGTCAGGGAGAGGTTGAAAATGTCAGTGAAGACACTAGCCAGCTGGTCAGCTCATGCTCTGAGTACACGTCCTGGTAATCATTATGAACGTTAACCTGTTTAAAGGTCTTACATCGGCTACAGAGAGCGTGACCATACAGTCATCCGGAACAGCTGGTGCTTTCCTGCATGGCTCAGTGTTGCTTGCCTCGAAGCGAGCATAGAAGGCATTTAGCTCATCTGGTAAGCTCTGACAGTTAGCCCACAGTGGTAAGGCTCCGGACAGTTAGCTCACAGTGGTAAGGCTCTGGACAGTTAGCCCACAGTGGTACGGCTCTGGACAGTTAGCTCACAGTGGTAAGGCTCCGGACAGTTAGCCCACAGTGGTAAGGCTCCGGACAGTTAGCCCACAGTGGTAAGGCTCCGTAAGATAGCTCACAGTGGTAAGGCTCTGGACAGTTAGCCCACAGTGGTAAGGCTCTGGACAGTTAGCCCACAGTGGTAAGGCTCCGGACAGTTAGCTCACAGTGGTAAGGCTCTGGACAGTTAGCCCACAGTGGTAAGGCTCTGGACAGTTAGCCCACAGTGGTAAGGCTCTGGACAGTTAGCTCACAGTGGTAACAGCCCCTGACCCTCTGCCTGCCCCTGACCCTCTGCCTGCCCCTGACCCTCTGCCTGCCCCTGACCCTCTGCCTGCCCCTGACCCTCTGCCTGCCCCTGACCCTCTGCCTGCCCCTGACCCTCTGTCTGCCCCTGACCACTCTGCCTGCCCCTGACCCTCTGCCTGCCCCTGACCCTCTGCCTGCCCCTGACCCTCTGCCTGCCCCTGACCACTCTGCCTGCCCCTGACCCTCTGTCTGCCCCTGACCACTCTGCCTGCCCCTGACCCTGTGCCTACCTGCCATCTGGTGACTTTGCCCCTACTCTGGATTACGACCCCTGCCTGCCTTGACCTGTCGTTTTCCTGCCCCTGTTGCTGTAATAAACATTGTTACTTCAACACAGTCTGCACTTGGGTCTTACCTGAAACCTGATACAGTATTTACGCAGTATCTCTTTTTTCAATGGTCAAATTAACTCACAAATTGGTCTTGGCGGTACTGTTTAAAAAACGACAACTACTACCAGGTATGCTTTGTTGAACACTGAGCTGTAGTCAATGAACATCATTCTCACATATGTGTTCCTTTTGTCCAGGTGGGAAAGGGCAGTGTGGAGTCTGATTGAGATTGCGTCATCTGTAGATCTGTTGGGGCGGTATGGGAATTGGAGTGGGTCTAGAGTTTCTGGGATGAGGGTGTTGATGTGAGTCATGACCAGCCTTTCAAAGCATTGCATGGCTACAGATGTGAGTGCTACGGGGCGGTAGTCATTTAGACAGGTTACCTTGGCGTTCTTGGGCACAGGGACTATGGTGGTCAGCTTGAAACATGTAGGTATTACAGACTGGGTCAGGGACAGGTTGAAAATGTCAGTGAAGACACTAGCCGGCTGGTCAGCTCATGCTCTGAGTACACGTCCTGGTAATCATTATGAACGTTAACCTGTTTAAAGGTCTTACATCGGCTACAGAGAGCGTGACTATACAGTCATCCGGAACAGCTGGTGCTTTCCTGCATGGCTCAGTGTTACTTGCCTCGAAGCGAGCGTAGAAGGCGTTTATCTCATCTGGTAAGCTCGCGTCACTGGGAAGCTCACGGCTGGGTTTCCCTTTGCACTCCGTGATAGTATGCAAGCCCTGCCACATCTGTGTCAGAGTCGGTGTAGTAGGATTCGATCTTAGTCCTGTATTGACACTGCCTGTTTGATGGTTCGGAGGAGGATGTAGCGGGATTTCTTATAAGCGTCCGGATTAGTGTCCCGCTCCTTGAAAGCGGCAGCTCTAGCCTTTAGCTTAGTGCAGATGTTGCCTTTAATCCATGGTTTATGATTGGGATATGTACATATGGTCACTGTAGGGACGACGTTGTCGATGCACTTATTAATGAAGCCGGAGACTAAAGTCCTCAACGCCATCGGAGGAATCCCGAAACATATTCCAGTCTGTGCTGGAGAAACAGTCCTGTAGCTGGTCTACCAAGCAAAACACCTGATACAAATGAATCTAAAGAATGCTGTAAGTACATAAATTGTCTGCTCAGTGGGAAATTAATATCCAACTAGTCAGTGAGTTTGTAATTTTTGACAGCAACTATGTGAGCTAATTACAGTATTATAGAAACTATGACCTGGGATTTCTTATGATCTTCTATGTAGAAGAACCCCTTACCGTATTATAGACACTATGTCCTGGGATTTACTATGATCTTCTATGTAGTAGAACCCCTTACAGTATTATAGACACTATGTCCTGGGATTTACTATTGTATTCTATGTAGAAGAACCCCTTACAGTACTATAGACACTATGTCCTGGGATTTACTATGATCTTCTATGTAGAAGAACCCCTTACAGTACTATAGACACTATGTCCTGGGATTTACTATGATCTTCTATGTAGAAGAACCCCTTACAGTACTATAGACACTATGTCCTGGGATGTAGTAGAACCTTTTACCTTCTAAATACTTTTGTGTAGCTTGTGAGCATCATAGGGCAAAACAGTGCGTGTTCGTGAGAGTCTCAGAGCTTCATAGATGGGCCATAACAGTTTGTAGCTCAAACTGTTAGGACTCTACAGAAGTTTTTGTGAGAAGAACCGTTTTCGGGATCCGCCCTTGTCTCACAGACACCGCTCTAACTCAGCTCCTGTTAATCACAGACTACTGGCTGGTATCTATGCAGAAGAAATAGACTAATCCAATGCAACAACCCAGCAGTCTGTAGCACAATGTTTAAAAGGGGTTAGAAGCCATAAATCACACCGACGTGACGGTGGGACTCAAAAGTGTTTCAGACCTACTACAGAGTGATTCTGCATAAACAATTGTAGCCTATAGATGTCGGATCTTGATTTGATCACTCTTGTGTTGCTGACAATGTATTTGAGTTTTCAAAAGACTTCTAACGTTTGAAATTTCCACTCTGAAATGTCAGGCTTGATTTGCGCCTATAAACCCTTCAAAAATGTGAATTTAATTATAATCCACATAATAATTAACAATTTCCTGTTGCTGCAGGATTATTTTCCTGCTGTAGCAAACTGGCTCAAATTAAGATCCTACATCTGTACCTACAGCACAATAACCGAGGCTATTGCTCGCACTGGAGTGAGATTATTTTCAGCTCCACTTATACCAGATTGCATCAGCGTTGCAAACCGCAACTCTGTTTGGATGAATTCCATCACTCAAACGTTGAGAGGGGTCGAGCAGGCGATATCGTCATCAGTGAGCCAATAGTTCAGTTGGAACGCAAGCAAGCCCAGGCAGTTAATGAACGATGATCAGGACGGGGAAACCCATAGAATTAAATAGTTACATAATAATCTATATGGGAATACATTGGTGAGAGAGAGAAACTCTTCCTCTTTAAGAAATGTTCACATCTACCACTGCTGTAGACAAAGCATTAAAGCCACACTCCTTAATTTGTACATACCTTCAAAGAGTGGGCTACCAACAAAAAGTACACTGCTCAAAAAAATTAAGGGAACACTTAAACAACACAATGTAACTCCAAGTCAATCACACTTCTGTGAAATCAAACTGTCCACTTAGGAAGCAACACTGATTGACAATAAATTTCACATGCTGTTGTGCAAATGGAATAGACAAAAGGTGGAAATTATAGGCAATTAGCAAGACACCCCCAAAAAAGGAGTGATTCTGCAGGTGGTGACCACAGACCACTTCTCAGTTCCTATGCTTCCTGGCTGATGTTTTGGTCACTTTTGAATGCTGGCGGTGCTCTCACTCTAGTGGTAGCATGAGACGGAGTCTACAACCCACACAAGTGGCTCAGGTAGTGCAGTTCATCCAGGATGGCACATCAATGCGAGCTGTGGCAAAAAGGTTTGCTGTGTCTGTCAGCGTAGTGTCCAGAGCATGGAGGCGCTACCAGGAGACAGGCCAGTACATCAGGAGACGTGGAGGAGGCCGTAGGAGGGCAACAACCCAGCAGCAGGACCGCTACCTCCGCCTTTGTGCAAGGAGGTGCACTGCCAGCGCCCTGCAAAATGACCTCCAGCAGGCCACAAATGTGCATGTGTCTGCTCAAACGGTCAGAAACAGACTCCATGAGGGTGGTATGAGGGCCCGACGTCCACAGGTGGGGGTTGTGCTTACAGCCCAACACCGTGCAGGACGTTTGGCATTTGCCAGAGAACACCAAGATTGGCAAATTCGCCACTGGCGCCCTGTGCTCTTCACAGATGAAAGCAGGTTCACACTGAGCACATGAGCACATGTGACAGACGTGACAGAGTCTGGAGACGCCGTGGAGAACGTTCTGCTGCCTGCAACATCCTCCAGCATGACCGGTTTGGCGGTGGGTCAGTCATGGTTTGGGGTGGCATTTCTTTGTGGGGCCGCACAGCCCTCCATGTGCTCGCCAGAGGTAGCCTGACTGCCATTAGGTACCGAGATGAGATCCTCAGAGCCCTTGTGAGACCATATGCTGACACATGCACATTTGTGGCCTGCTGGAGGTCATTTTGCAGGGCTCTGGCAGTGCTCCTCCTTGCACAAAGGCGGAGGTAGCGGTCCTGCTGCTGGGTTGTTGCCCTCCTACGGCCTCCTCCACGTCTCCTGATGTACTGGCCTGTCTCCTGGTAGCGCCTCCATGCTCTGGACACTACGCTGACAGACACAGCAAACCTTCTTGCCACAGCTCGCATTGATGTGCCATCCTGGATGAGCTGCACTACCTGAGCCACTTGTGTGGGTTGTAGACTCCGTCTCATGCTACCACTAGAGTGAGAGCACCGCCAGCATTCAAAAGTGACCAAAACATCAGCCAGGAAGCATAGGAACTGAGAAGTGGTCTGTGGTCACCACCTGCAGAATCACTCCTTTATTGGGGGTGTCTTGCTAATTGCCTATAATTTCCACCTTTTGTCTATTCCATTTGCACAACAGCATGTGAAATTTATTGTCAATCAGTGTTGCTTCCTAAGTGGACAGTTTGATTTCACAGAAGTGTGATTGACTTGGAGTTACATTGTGTTGTTTAAGTGTTCCCTTTATTTTTTTGAGCAGTGTATTATTATTATTTTTTTTACCCCCTTTTCTCCCCAATTTCGTGGTATCCAATTGTTAGTAATTACTATCTTGTCTCATCGCTACAACTCCCGTACGGGCTCGGGAGAGACAAAGGTCGAAAGCCATGCGTCCTCCGAAACACACCCCAACCAAGCCGCACTGCTTCTTAACACAGCACGCCTCCAACCAGCTGACAATGTGTCGGAGGAAACACCGTGCACCTGGCTACCTTGGTTAGCGTGGACTGCGCCCGGCCCGCCACAGGAGTCGCTGGTGCGCGATGAGACAAGGATATCCCTACCGGCCAAACCCTCCCTAACCCGGACGACGCTAGGCCAATTGTGCGTCGCCCCACGGACCTCCCGGTCGGGGCAGGCTGCGACAGAGCCTGGGCGCGAACCCAGAGTCTCTGGTGGCACAGCTAGCGCTGCGATTCAGTGCCCTAGACCACTGCGCCACCTGGGAGGCCCCAAAAATTATTATTTCAAGTCTACCGTCGCCGTGCTACTACTATCCACATAAACATTAGATCTGGGAATGTTTGGAACAGACTCGTTAGAACATGACGCTGGTTAGTTCAATGGTAGAGAATGAGTATGTGTGTGTGCATGAGTTAGGAGACAGAACATATACAGCTTCTAAAGGTTAAAGTGCTGAAGTGTAACGGTTTTCCTCCTCCTCTTCTTCCGAAGAGGAGGAGTAGTGATCAGACCAAAATGCAGCGGGTTTTGAAAACATAATGAAATTTATTAACTGCCGAAAACGAACACGAAAACAAACACTTGGAATGACTACAAAATAACAAAACGAACGTAGACTGACCTAAAACATGAGAACTTACATATAACACGAAGAACGCAGGAACAGGTACAGACTATAACAAACGAACGAACAAACGCTACAGTCCCGTGTGGTACGAACAAACATACAGACACGGAGGACAACCACCCACAAACAAACAGTGTGAACACCCTACCTTTATATGGTTCCCAATCAGAGGAAACGTCAAACACCTGTCTGATTGAGAACCATATAAGGCTAATTACCAATGACCTAAACATAGAAACACAAAACATAGAATGCCCACCCCAACTCACGCCCTGACCAACTAAACACATACAAAAATAACAGACAACAGGTCAGGAACGTGACAGAACCCCCCCCTCAAGGTGCGAACTCCGGGCGCACCCCTAAAACTCAAGGGGAGGGTCTGGGTGGGCATCTGTCCGCGGTGGCGGCTCTGGCACAGGACGAGGACACCACTCCACCATTGTCTTTGTCCCCCTCCTTAGCGTCCTCCGAGTGGCGATCCTCGCCCCCAACCCTGGTCTAGGAACCTTCACACCGGTCCCCCCTAGATAATTCAGGACATAGAGGTAGCTCATGACAGAGAGGTAGCTCAGGACAGAGAGGTAGCTCAGGACAGAGAGGTAGCTCAGGACAGAGAGGTAGCTCAGGACAGAGAGGTAGCTCAGGACAGAGAGGTAGCTCAGGACAGAGAGGTAGCTCAGGACAGAGAGGTAGCTCAGGACAGAGAGGTAGCTCAGGACAGAGGGGTAGCTCAGGACAGAGGGGTAGCTCAGGACAGAGGGGTAGCTCAGGACAGAGAGGCAACTCAGGACAGAGAGGCAACTCAGGACAGAGAGGCAACTCAGGACAGAGAGGCAACTCAGGACAGAGAGGCAACTCAGGACAGAGAGGCAACTCAGGACTGAGTGGCAGCTCCGGACTGAGTGGCAGCTCCGGACTGAGTGGCAGCTCCGGACTGAGTGGCAGCTCCGGACTATAGGGCAGCTCCGGACTATAGGGCAGCTCCGGACTATAGGGCAGCTCATGACTGTAGGGCAGCTCATGACTGTAGGGCAGCTCATGACTGTAGGGCAGCTCATGACTGTAGGGCAGCTCATGACTGTAGGGCAGCTCATGACTGTAGGGCAGCTCATGACTGTAGGGCAGCTCATGACTGAAGGGCAGCTCATGACTGAAGGGCAGCTCATGACTGGAGGGCAGCTCATGACTGGAGGGCAGCTCATGACTGGAGGGCAGCTCATGACTGGAGGGCAGCTCATGACTGAAGGGCAGCTCATGACTGAAGGGCAGCTCATGACTGAAGGGCAGCTCATGACTGGAAGGCAGCTCATGACTGAAGGGCAGCTCATGACTGGAGGGCAGCTCATGACTGGAAGGCAGCTCATGACTGTAGGGCAGCACCGGACTGGCTGGCGGATCCTGGCTGGCTGGCTCTGGCGGAGCCTGGCTGGCTGGCTCTGGCGGATCCTGGCTGGCTGGCGGCTCTGGCGGATCCTGGCTGGCTGGCGGCTCTGGCGGATCCTGGCTGGCTGGCGGCTCTGGCGGATCCTGGCTGGCTGGCGGCTCTGGCGGATCCTGGCTGGCTGGCTCTGGCAGATCCTGGCTGACTGGCGGCTCTGGCAGATCCTGGCTGACTGGCGGCTCTGGCAGATCCTGGCTGGCTGGCGGCTCTGGCAGCTCCTGGCTGGCTGGCGGCTCTGGCAGCTCCTGGCTGGCTGGCGGCTCTGGCAGCTCCTGGCTGGCTGGCGGCTCTGGCAGCTCCTGGCTAGCGGAAGGCTCTGGCTGCTCCTGGCTAGCGGAAGGCTCTGGCTGCTCATGGCTAGCGGAAGGCTCTGGCTGATCCTGTCTGGCGGAAGGCTCTGGCTGATCCTGTCTGGCGGAAGGCTCTGGCTGATCCTGTCTGGCGGAAGGCTCTGGCTGATCCTGTCTGGCGGAAGGCTCTGGCTGATCCTGTCTGGCGGAAGGCTCTGGCTGATCCTGTCTGGCGGAAGGCCCTGGCTGATCCTGTCTGGCGGTAGGCTCTGGCTGATCCTGTCTGGCGGAAGGCTTTGGCTGCTCCTGTCTGGCGGAAGGCTCTAGCGGCTCCTGTCTGGCGGAAGGCTCTAGCGGCTCCTGTCTGGCGGACGGCTCTAGCGGCTCCTGTCTGGCGGACGGCTCTAGCGGCTCCTGTCTGGCGGACGGCTCTAGCGGCTCCTGTCTGGCGGACGGCTCTGAAGGCTCAGTACAGACGGGCGGCTTTGAAAGCTCAGTACAGACGGGCAGTTCATGCGGCGCTTGGCAGACGGACAGGTCAGACGGCGTTGGACAGACGGGCAGTTCAGGCGCCGTTGGGCAGACGGGCAGTTCAGGTGCCGTTGGGCAGACGGGCAGTTCAGGTGCCGTTGGGCAGACGGGCAGTTCAGGTGCCGTTGGGCAGACGGGCAGTTCAGGTGCCGTAGGGCAGACGGGCAGTTCACGCGCCGTTGGGCAGACGACAGATTCTGGCCGGCTGAGGCGCACTGTAGGCCTAGTGCGTGGTGCCGGAACTGGAGGTACCGGGCTAAAGACACGCACCATCAGGCTAGTGCGGGGAACAACAACAGGGCACACTGGACTCTCAAGGCGTACTATAGGCCTGGTGCGTGGTACCGGCACTGGTGGTACTGGGCTGAGGGCACGCACATCAGGGCGAGTACGGGGAGAAGGAACAGTGCGTACAGGGCTCTGGAGACGCACAGGAGGCTTGATGCGTGTTGCCGGAACTGGAGGCACTGGGCTGGAGACACGCACCACAGGGAGAGTGCGTGGAGGAGGAACAGGGCTCTGGATAAGCACAGGAGGCTTGGTGCGTGGTATCAGCACTGGTGGTACTGGGCTGGAGACACGCACCACAGGGCTAGTGCGGGGAGCAGTAACAGGACGCACAGGACTCTGGAGACGCACAGGAGGCTTGGTGCGTGGTGTAGGCACTGTCTTAACCAGACGGCTAGCACGCACCTCAGGACGAGTATGGAGAGCGGTACCCGGTGACATCAACTCACCAACACGTTCAGTCGGACGGATGCCGTGCCTAAAGCACCAAACCAGTACATCCCTCATAACTCTCTCCTCCAATTTCTCCATTAATTCCTTTACTGTCTCTGCGTCACTCACCTCCAAATCCGCCCTCACCGGCTCCTTATGTAAAGCAGGAGGAGTTGGCTCAAGTCCCCTGACTGACCCAACTATATTCCCCGAGAGCCCCCCCCAAGAAATTTTTGGGTTTGACTTGCGGGCTTCCAGCCTTGTTTCCGTGCTGCCTCCTCATATCGCCGCCTCTCCGCTTTCGCTGCCTCCAGCTCCGCTTTGGGGCGGCGACACTCCTCTGGTTCTGCCCAGGGTCCTTCTCCGTCTAGGATTTCCTCCCATGTCCATTCCTCCTTGTACACCTGCTGCTGTCCGTTAACCCGCTGCTTGATCCTTCGTAGGTGGGTGGTTCTGTAACGGTTTTCCTCCTCCTCTTCTTCCGAAGAGGAGGAGTAGTGATCAGACCAAAATGCAGCGGGTTTTGAAAACATAATGAAATTTATTAACTGCCGAAAACGAACACGAAAACAAACACTTGGAATGACTACAAAATAACAAAACGAACGTAGACTGACCTAAAACAAGAGAACTTACATATAACACGAAGAACGCAGGAACAGGTACAGACTATAACAAACGAACGAACAAACGCTACAGTCCCGTGTGGTACGAACAAACATACAGACACGGAAGACAACCACCCACAAACAAACAGTGTGAACACCCTACCTTTATATGGTTCCCAATCAGAGGAAACGTCAAACACCTGTCTCTGATTGAGAACCATATAAGGCTAATTACCAATGACCTAAACATAGAAACACAAAACATAGAATGCCCACCCCAACTCACGCCCTGACCAACTAAACACATACAAAAATAACAGACAACAGGTCAGGAACGTGACATGAAGGAATATGAATCATGTTCACTATGAGTGGACACAGAGACACTAAGTACTGGGATGATGAGAAAACGCTACAGAGAACATTACCATAAACACATCAACAGACTTGACAGATTTACATTAGTTAGCCATCAGTAATTTCTTCAAAAAGTAGCTAAAGACACAAGGGTGAAGGACAGGAGGGTGAAGGACATGAGAAGCACAGGGGGGAGGACAGGTAATAGGACAGATAGAAGGGCATGGGGCAGGACAGGAGGAGTACAGGTAGAAGGACAAGTGGGAGGACAGGGGGAAAGGACAAGTGGAAGGATAGTTAGAAGGACAGGGTGAAGCACAGGGGGAAAGGACAGGTGAAAGGATAGGTAAAAGGACAGGTGGGAGGATAGGGGGAAAGGACAAGTGGAAGGATAGGTAGAAGGACAGGGAGAAAGACAGGGGAAAAGGATAGGTAGAAGTCCCGGGAGAAGGACAGGCAGAAGCACAGGAGGGGGAACAGGGGTAAGGACAGGGGCAGGATAGGTAAAAGGACAGGTAGAAGGACAGGGTAAAGGATATGTGGAAGGATAGGGAGAAGGACAGGGGGGAAAAGGATAGGTAGAAGGACAGGGGGAAAGACAGGTGAAAGACAGGTGTGGGTGTACGGTGCTATACCTGTTGTGCTCTTTAGATAGCATGGTGAAAGGTGGGCTGTGAAGCAGCAGCAGAGAATTGAAAAGTGTCTACTGTGTATTGTAGCGTCTTCCTCTGGTGTGTGGATAGGGAGATAAATCTACAGCTGTCTCAAGGTTAACCTGTAACAACAAACAGGCACAGACAAGTTAGAAATAACATGAACATCTCCCTTTGCATAAGAGGTTTTTAACCTCAAGGGACTTTTCTGGTTCGACAATTTATTTCTTTTTTTATTTAACCTTAATTTAAACTTCTTACGGCTGAGATCCCGTTAACGGGATCGACTTGACAACAGCCAGTGAAAGTGCAGGGCGCCAAATTCAAACAACAGAAATCTCATAATTAGAATTCCTCAAACATACAAGTATTTTACACCATTTTAAAGATAAACTTGTTGTTAATCCAGCCACAGTGTCTGATTTCAAAAAGGCTTTACGACGAAAGCACACCAAACAATTATGTTAGGTCAGTACCTAGTCACAGAAAAACACAGCCATTTTTTCCAGCCAAAGAGAAGAGTCACAAAAAGCAGAAATAGAGATAAAATGAATCACTAACCTTTGATGATCTTCATCAGATGACACTCATAGGACTTCATGTTACACAATACAAGTATGTTTTGTTCGATAAAGTTCATATTTATATCTAAAAAACGTAGTTTACATTGGCGCATTATGTTCAGTAATGTTTTGCCTCCAAAGCATCCGGTGACTTTGCAGAGAGCCACATCAATTTACAGAAATACTCATAATAAACATTGATAAAAGATACAAGTATTACACATGGAACTTCAGATAAACTTCTCCTTAATGCAACCGCTGTGTCAGATTTCAAAAAAACTTTACGGAAAAAGCACACCATGCTATAATCTGAGTACAGCGCTCAGAGCCCAAACAAGCCATACAGATATCCGCCATGTCGTGGAGTCAACAGAAGTCAGAAACAGTATTATAAATATTCACTTACCTTTGATGATCTTCATCAGAATGCACTCCCAGGAATCCCAGTTCCACAATAAATGTCTGTTTTGTTTGATAACGTCCATAATTTATGTCCAAATACCTCCTTTTTGTTCGCGCGTTTAGTTCCAAAATCCAAATTGATGACGCGCAGGTCAGACGAAAAGTCCAAAAGTTCCATTACAGTTCGTAGAACCATGTCAAACGATGTATATAATCAATCTTTAGGATGTTTTTAACATAAATCTTCAATAATGTTTCAACCGGAGAATTCCTTTGTCTTCGGAAATGCGATGGAACGCAGCTAACTCTCACGGGAGCATGCGTGATCAACTCATGCCAGACACCTGACTCAAAGAGCTCTCCTTCCCTCATTCTTCACAGTAGAAGCATCAAACAAGGTTCTAAAGACTGTTGACATCTAGTGGACGCATTGGGAAGTGCAATTTGACCCCAAAGACACTGTGTATTGGATAGGCAAACCTACAAACCTCAGATTTCCCACTTCCTGGTTGGATTTTTTCTCAGGTTTTTGCCTGGCATATTTTAGAAACTTCAGAGTGTTTTCTATCCAAATCTACTAATAATATGCATATCTTAGCTTCTGGGACTGAGTAGCAGGCAGTTTACTCTGGGCACCTTATTCATCCAAACTACTCAATACTGCCTCCAGCCATAAGAAGTTAACTAGGCAAGTTAGATAAAGGTTAGGTAAAATTGAAAATCATGGCAACAGTGTGACTTGTCTCGACAGAAAATGTTCCCTGACTGAAGACATTGTTTCATACTAAAATAACAACACATCAAAACATGAGCATGAAGAGAAGTGAGTTGTCATCATGACAGGATGGGTAAACGTTCTTAATGTCTTCCCAGAGTTATCATAGGCCTAAAAGATCACTCAGGATGAACTATATATAGTCCTCAGATAATAAAAGAAAAAAATAAACATTTGAGAAAAAAGGTGGAAGTTGGTTTGAGCTGTCCCACAAGTACTGTCAACTCATTGCACTGCATCGGTGCATCCTAATGTAACTCCACATTTTGCAAAGCTGGTTCAAACTAGATCAATTCCTTCCTACAAGGTAAGCTAAATGTTACCTCTGGCATGCTTGACATGCATTGAACCACCACAGCCCTGGTGCTGCAATCTGTAGGGTTAAACCAGCCAGGTACAGAGCCCATTGTGCAAGAGGATGAGGTATTGTGCAGGTGTGTTTATGTGTGTGTTTTATCCACGGGGCGAGCGGGTTTAGGGTCATGACATATTGTGTGGATGAAGGGCGGGTGGGTGGCAGGCGGGTTGCATAAAGGTGAAAACAATACCTTTAAAAAAATCCATAAATGTATCATTCTTGTGAAATTTATATCTACAGGCTACATGAAAGTTTTGATGTAATTATTTTAGGCTATCTGGCATTAGTGCATACACTTTAAGGCCTATAACTGTACGCCAAATAGCCTACCCGCCAATCGTTTTAGGGAATGGGCAGAAAAAGTTCATGTCGATCTGTGGAGACAAAAAGGGCAATGTGGACTGACTGTTGGTCTACCCTCTCACATAGCTTTAATATTAACTCCTGCAGAATCGAGCATTTCTTGCAGTAAAATGATACTCCTAATGTAGACAAAATTTGGACTTTGGAACAGGAATATGATTTATTGCTTTCAGCATCTTCAGAGAATGCAAATGTGCAGTTAAGGGACCGTCTGTAGAAGTGCTGTCTTTATCAGCATCATTAAAGCTGATATTACTTCAATCACATATCCAAGCCAAACTGAAATCTTATCAGAAAAATGTTGGGTCGTTTTCACAGCTTTCTATTTCCTTACAACTGGTCAAACTGATGTCATTTGGACACTTTGCACAGAAAATCGTTCAATTTTTTTGTTGTTGTGTGATTGCATTTTCTCCCCGGTCCCTAAACATCTTTGCGCCGCGAAAGAAGCAGAGATGACAGAGAACTTTATAGATGTCAACTAGATTGAAGCATTTCATTCTATCGATTTATGACATTATTCTGATGAGCAAGGATTTATTTAGTCTTCTAGGGTAACATTAGACAAAAGAGAAGCTACATGTATCTACATTGAACAAAAATATAAACGCAACATGCAACAATTTAAAAGATTTTACTGAGTTACAGTTCATATAAGGAAATTGTCAATTGAAATACATTCAATAGGCCCTAATCTATGGATTTCACATGACTGGGAATACAGATATGCATCAATTGGTCACATATACCTTAAAACAAAGGTACGGGCATGGATCAGAAAACCAGTCAGTATCTGGTGTGACCACCATTTGTCTCATTCAGCGCAACACATCTCCTTCACATAGAGTTGATCAGGATGTTGATTGTTGCCTTTGGAATGTTGTCCCACTCCTCTTCAATGGCTGTGCGAAGTTGCTGGATATTAGCGGGAATTGGAACACACTGTCGTACATGTCGATCCAGAGCATCCCAAACGTGCTCAATGGGTGACATGTCTGAGTATGCAGGCCATGGAAGAACTGGGACATTTTCAGCTTCCAGGAATTGTGTACAGATCCTTGCGACATGGGGCCATGCATTATCATGCTGAAACATGAGATGATGGCGGCGAATGAATGGTACGACAATAGGCCTCAGAATCTCATCTCAGTATCTTTGTATATTCAAATTGCCATTGATAAAATGCCATTGTATTTGCTGTCCGTAGCTTATGCCTGCCCATACCATTCACCGCCACCATGGGGCACTCTGTTCACAAACAGCAAACCGCTCACCAACACAACGCCACACACGCTGTCTGTCATCTGCCCGGTACAGTTGAAACCGGTGAGCATTTGCCCACTGAAGTCGGTTACGACGCCGAATTGCAGTCGGGTTAAGACCCTGGTGAGGACACGGTTTCTGACATTTACGGTTTCTGACATTTGGGCAGAAATTCTTCAGCTGTGCAAACCCACAGTTTCATCATCTGTCCAGGTGTCTGGTCTCAGATAATCTCGCAGGTGAAGAAACTGGATGTCGAGGTCCTGGGCTGGCGTGGTTACACGTGGTCTGCAGTTGTGAGGCTGGTTGGACACACTGCAAAATTCTTTAAAACAAAGTTGGAGGTGGCTTATGGTAGAAAAATGTACATTAAATTCTCTGGCAACAGCTCTGGTGGACATTCCTGCAGTCAGCATGCTAATTGCACGTTCCCTCAAATCTTGAAACATCTGTGGCATTGAGTTGTGTGACAAAACTATACATTTTAGAGTGGCATTTTATTGTCCCCAGCACAAGGTGCACCTGTGTAATGATCATGCTGTTTATTAATCAGCTTCTTGATATGCCACACCTGTCAGCTGGGTGGATTATCTTGGCAAAGGAGAAATGCTCACTAATAGGGATGTAACAGGCCTTGTTAGAGATGCAAATTTGTACACAACATTTGTGAGAAATAAGCATTCTGTACGTATGGAACATTTCTGGGATATTTTTTATCAGCTCATGAAACATGGGACCAACACTTTACATGTTGCATTTATATTTTTGTTCAGTAGAATTATAGACAAGTTGACGAACAAATAGCATACACATTTTTTTTAATTTATAAGTAAAAACATATCTAAATCAGGCATCAACAAAAAAATCCAGCACCCCTTGTCAAAAAATTGTTACGCCGTCTCCAACTGTAGCTTACTGTGCATTTTCTATATCAGTGGATTAAGGTCAGGTGCGGGCCTCAGATGTTCACTTTATCACATCGGCCAGTTTCGGATTGGTTATTAGCACCTTCGGGCAGGTGCTGTTGAACAAACTTGCTCACCACTAGTGTGTTTGTGTGTGTGCCTGAGGGGGAGGGTGTGCAAATGTATGTGTTTTCCATCTTCCATCTGGATAGCTAGCATATCTGGATAGCTAGCATATCTGGATAGCTAGCATATCTGGATAGCTAGCATATCCATCTTCCGTGTGGATAGCTAGCATATCTGGATAGCTAGCATATCCATCTTCTGTGTGGATAGCTAGCATATCTGGATAGCTAGCATATCCATCTTCCGTGTGGATAGCTAGCATATCTGGATAGCTAGCATATCCATCTTCCGTGTAGATATGCTAGCTGGGTTTTCCGTATATCGGCAGGACAGAACAGCTATGTCCGGTAAGATGAGGGGTGAGGGTCTATTTGTCAATAACAGCTGGTGCGCAATGTCTTACTTACTTACTTACTTACTTACTTTATTGTCCCCATGGGGAAATTTTGTTGCAGTGTCATGTACACATTTAAAGTGGCGTTAAATACAAAACAAGATTGACAATACAACTTTCAATAACAGTCACGCACCAATAAAAAAATAAAAAATAATAGTAAGAAATAAGAAATAAGAAATAAAACATTTAAAACAAAGACTAGCCTGCTGGCCTTACGGGGTCAATGGGAACATTTGCCCGAGCTATTTAAGAGGGATATCACACCTGGCACAAATGATTGTCTCGTTCTATTTTTCCTGCTGAGGGGTGCCCTATACCTGCGCCCAGAGGGGAGTAATTCAAAGTCCAGGTACAGGGGGTGACTTGGGTCTAAAATGATTTTGTGAGCCTTACGGAGGGCCCTGACCTTAAAGATCTCATCCAGGCCTGTCTGTTTGACTCCAAGTACCTTACTTGCTGTGGTAATAATCCTTCTCAGCATGTTTCTCTGACTGACAGTGGCATTGCCAAACCAACAAACAATACAAAAAGTTAAAATACTCTCAATAAAGGATTTGTAAAACAGAGTCAATATAGTACAGTCTATATTAAAAGAACCCAACTTTTTTAGAAAGTACAGTCTCTGTTGGCTCTTTTTGTAGATCTGGTCTGTACATTTACTCCACTGAAGCTTACTGTCCAAAAAGACACCCAGATATTTATATTCCTCTACAATTTCTATATTCTGGCCTCTGATAGATGTTGCAGAGGTAGGTGTTGTACGCTTCCTGAAGTCTATGCACATCTCTTGGTTCTTGTTAGTATTGAGGACCAAGTGTGATTCCTCACACCACTCTACAAAGTCATCTAGGACCGGGCCATGATGTTCCTCATCATCATGCAACAGGCTGATCAAGGCAGTGTCATCAGCGAACTTAACGAGGTGTCTGTCAGTATGGGAACTAGTACAACTATTAGTGTACAAGATGTACAGAAGTGGGGACAAAACACATCCCTGAGGAGAGCCTGTGTTGGTATTGCGTATATCCGACACATGGGGACCTATTTTGACTCGCTGTGAGCGTTGGCTCAGGAAGTCCAACAGCCACAAAACCAGCCCCCCATCTAAGGAAAAGTCCCGAATGAGTCTCTGTGCCAGAATGTAGGGCTGGATTGTGTTGAAGGCAGAAGAAAAGTCAACAAACAGAACCCTGACATGGGATTTGGCACCTTCTAGATGTCTATAGACCATGTTAAGGAGGGTAAGAATGGCATCATCAACTCCTCTGCTGGTCTGATAGGCAAATTGAAATGGGTCGAGGAGCTTCTGGGTGACACTGAGAATATGACTTTTCACAATTTTCTCAAGGCATTTCATAACTAAGGATGTCAAAGCGACAGGGCGATAGTCATTCAGCACAGAGGGATTCGATACTTTAGGAATTGGTATAATTATTGATTTTTTCCACAATACTGGAACGTGTTGCTGGTTGAGTGAGGATTGGAAAATGTCTGTAAAAACACCAGCCAGTTGTTCAGCACAGTGCTTTAACACATGCCCACTTATTTTGTCTGGGCCTGGGCTTTTGTATGTGTTACATCCCCTGAACAACTTTAGAACATCAGACTGTTGAACAACAACTCTCTCAAACATTTGTAATGATGCTTCCATTTGTTTTACCTCCGACACGAAGTTGTCTGATTCAAATCTTGAGAAGAAAACATTCAGTTCATTAGCCATGTTCTGGCCCTCATATCCCCCAAGGTCAGCACTGGTTTTTCCCCTGCCTATATGGGGGGCGCTAGCCATGGATTTAATCCCTTGCCAGGCCACCCTTGCGTTTCCTGAGGAGAGGGTCCTCTCCACCCTTTGCTTGTATGCCTCCTTGTCCACCAGTATCTGTCTTTTTATCTCACGTTGTACATCTCTTAAAGCCTGTCTATCACCCCCAGCATAAACTGCCTTCTTCCTATCAAGTAGTGATTTTAGATGTTTTGATACCCAAGGCTTGTTCTTAGGGAAGATTTGACAGGTCTTAGTAGGCACAACTGACTCAACACAGAAGTTTACATAGTCTGAAATAACCTCTGTGAGTTCATCCAGATCAGAGCTGCTGTCCTCAAATACCTCCCACATTGTACAGTCAAAACACCCCTGGAGACAAGTGATACTGTTGTCATTCCAGATCTGGACAGTTTTAACTGTGGGTTTCTCCCTCTCCAGGAGGCGACAGTAAGTTGGCCTGAGGTAGACCACATTGTGGTCTGATGTCCCACAATGTGGTCTACCTCAGGCCAACTTACTGTCGCCTCCTGGAGAGGGAGAAACCCACAGTTAAAACTGTCCAGATCTGGAATGACAACAGTATCACTTGTCTCCAGGTATTAATATGTCTAATATTAAGAGAGTCTCAAGGTATTGCTCGCCTGAGGTAGAGTACCTCATGATAAGCTGTAGACCACACTATCTACCAAGAGAGTTTTCATCTATATTTTTTGGGGCCATCTATTTACCACCAGAAACCGACGCTGGTACCAATACGCACTCAACGAGCTGTATAGAGCCATAAAGCAAACAAGAAAATGGTCATCCAGAAGCAGCGCTCCTAGTGACCGGGGACTTTAATGCAGACAAACTTAAATCCGTTTAACTCATTTCAGACTGCCAGACTTCCAGACTGCCAGGTCACTGACCTCATCCCAATAGGCTATCTACTGCGACAGATACAAGCAAAAACTCTTTACATAAATGTTGTAGCAGCCTACACCTAAACATTAGCGACCTGACATGCTGTACTGTATGGAAACGAGACGATTCTTCAGTCGGATCAACTGTCGGCTACTAACAACAGCAACTGCATACAGTCTACTATCCAAAGTGCTAATTTCAGGCAGCGCTGATAGGGATATTTTAGACCAATCAAAATCTGGTTTTAGCAGTAACACAGTTGGTTATGGTATGCATTTTGACAGCGGAAACGCAGCCTATCCAGCCGTAACTCACACTGACCATATGACATGGAACAAGAGTAGACTAATGTGATTTTGGTGCCTGTAATAGTTCGTATTTGCTTAAAAACCAAGCATTGCCTCCCCTCCTCTCAAATAAGTTTTGTTTTTGTCTGCCCAATGCAATCGCAAAGTAGTCAAGACTGTCGATAAAGGGTTTGGCTCCTGAGACTGCTTGGAAATAAATCTTAATCACCAAAGCTTTATTAAAATATCAAGTTTGAGAGGGGTTGACAGTAGCGCCAAACAGATTTTTGATGTACTGATTCCATTGCACATGGAAGCCATGCTGGTTAAGTGTGCCTTGAATTCTAAATAAATCACTGACAGTGTCACCAGCAAAGCACCCCACACCATCACACCTCCTCCTCCATGCTTCATGGTGGGAACCACACATGCGGAGATCATCCGTTCACCTACTCTGCGTCTCACAAGGACACAGCGGTTGGAACCAAAAATCTCAAATTTGGACTCATCAGACCAAAGGACAGATTTCCACCGTTCTAATGTCCATTGCTCTGTGTTTCTTGGCCCAAGCAAGTCTTTTCTTCTTATTTGTCTCCTTTAGACCAATAAGTCCATGCCCATCATGAAACGAGAGATAACGGTGAACCTCGTATTTATAAGCTATCTGTAACCTGTAATAAATTGCTTGTTTTCCCGATTCATATGTTCAAAACCCAAGCCCTTCCTTACGTCTACTATAACGGAGGCTGGTTCAACAGCAACGCCTGTCTTTTTTATCCCGGAGGTTTTATGACATCATTACATTTATTTACTGTTTTTTTATTGTTTTATGATTGCTTGTTCACGCTTTCAATGCAACTTGTAGAGATGTGTGAATACGATCTGATCTGTAAAATGGTTCCAAATATATTCATAAAACACAGGCCTATTTGGGAGCAATATAATGGTGAGTGGACATTCTCCCTTTCTCTTTATATTGGACATTGGTCCAGCTACTGTGAAAAGCCGCCATAGTCTGCGTTGTTTTAATAGTATATGCCCACGGGGAGAAATAATGGTGCCTGTAAGTGTGACATAGCCTATTTAAAACAAGTTGTTTTGATAAGAATTTGATTAGAAATATTTGTTCTCTTTTTAGGCCTTGTCAATAATTAATTTAATCTTGCTTATTGACAATGTTTGGCATGTCCCTGCTCAGCCATTATGTAATGTACAGTAGACCTAGCCCCTACGTGAGTGTGAATGCTATTGAAGCCATGCAATTGCTTAGAACAATTTGGACTGCTAATGGATTCAAGTTTTTTTGCAAATATAGGTGTACATTTTGTTATTTCGTTTCTGTAAGCCATTTAACAAACTATAACGGACTAACATTGGAGTTGGAGTTGATTCCAAGGCAATACATTAAAAAAACTGCTTGAAGCATCCACATATTTCGCCATGGAGCACTGATTGGCCAGTGAGGGTCCAAGCCTCGACACACCCACAACTTGTTTATTCATCAAAACCGAGCCCTTTCACACCAAGGCCAACAAGTGCGCCTATAATTGTAATAGTAAAAATAGCAAAAATATTCGGCTCCAGCCTTTACCACGAGCCAGTCCTCCCCAATTAAGGTGCCATCAACCTCCTGTGGTTAGAAGCTTTCTCAATGGGCACAAACTGGATGAATCAATGTTGTTTCCACGTCATTTCAGCAAAAAGTCCGTTTTTCCTTCTAATGACATTGAATCAAAATGGGAAACTAATTGGATTTACCAAAAAGTCATCGACGTAAAATAATTTAGAGAATTTGGGTATTTCTTTCTCATCCAACTGTTTACCTAAATCCAAAGAAATGATTCAATATTGTATTGATTTCACTTGAACTCACATAGATGTTGAATTGATGTTGACTATGCCCAGTGGGTTCAGTTACCTACAGTTACCAACATCCAACTTCTTCTGTAGTGTTTTGTCAACAATCCATTACAATGAATTAAGCATGTAGATTAGTTTGTGCCGGAGTAGACCTGGGTTGGAAGAGGGTTTTTGGTCATCAGGCGATACGAAAGTTCAATTAACAGAACAAAAGACGCTCTCATCTCAGAGTAATTGTTCTCAACTCAAGGTTTTTTCATTGTGTGAGAGCAAATAACTGAAATGAAGACCTTAAGACATTATTAAGTGTTGAATACAATGAGATACTGTATCAGTCTACTTTGATAGGCATTACTGTACAAATAAGCTTTGTGACCACGGATCCATAGCTCTGCCTCCCCAGTAGACTCCAGTAATACAATACCATACTAAAAGCCAATCCGACATTCTCACATTCTCTTTTGGTGTTAATAAGAAACGCAAAAATACATTAGTCATGAGGAATGGTGAGATTACGTCGCTAAAAAAGCTGCTTGGTGGTTAGTTGAAAAGCTTTTGGCTTAGTTTATTATCCCTGAAAAAGAGAACGGAACGACCATACACCACAGTACTGTGAACTCATACACCAAAGTATTCAAAAGGGTTCAAGTACTATTTTAAATCTTCCACAAACTTTGAGCGTTTGCATTAGCTCGTCTGGAGTGCCAAGTGCACAGGGTTTGCACTTTTGGGACGTTTCTATTAGTTCCATTGCGACAGGGAGAGCTCAATCAACAATAATAATAATAATAATAATAAATTAAACTTTTATAGAGCTTTTCATTAAAGACAGAATCTCAAAGCGCTTGTTAAGCTAAGTAAACAACCAGAAGTCATGTAAAAAAATATATAGGCTACATCAGTAGCTAGATCAGATAGATCCAAGTCAGCTTGAGTACTTCTTGAAGCCTCTGGATGGTGTTAAGCTTCTTGAGAGCATCTTTTGATTGTGTTTCAGATTATTTTGTGCCCAATGTAAATTAATGGTAAATAATGTAATTTTAGAGTCACTTTTATTGTAAATAAGAATATAATATGTTTCTTAACACGTGAAGCCTCTTGAGAGGATCTGGAAGCTCATAGCCATATGGTCAGAGGAGGTAGTGGACAGGTCTGTATGCCCACGGGCAGGCAATCAAGCACAGCTTACATTTTGAAATGATTTCAAAAATGATTTGAACCCAGATCTGGACTGTACAACACCACAGTATTGTACATTTGAACTCATAGAGAGGTCTTGTACTGTATAAAACTCTGCTGGACCAGTTGCTCTCTTCAGATCAGAGTTTTCCTGCTGCATTATTGCCCCTCACTCACCGGACATCATACAACTCTGTTTGGAACAAACAGATCATCACTACCCACTAGCTGTTTGGATTTAGTTAGAGGAACAAATATCCCACTGGGCACCCTACGTCATTTCAACGTGGATAATTGGGAAGTATTTGGTTGAGACGTTGATCGATGAGATTACAACCTACGGTACCAGTCAAAAGTTTGGACACACCTACACATTCCAGGGTTTTTCTTTATTTGTACTATTTTCTACATTGTAGAATAATAGTGAAGACATCAAAACTATGAAATAACACATATGGAATCATGGAGTAACCAAAAAAGTGTTAAACAAATCTAAATATATTTTAATTTTGAGATTCTTCAAAGTAGCCACCCTTTGCCTTGATGACAGCTTTGCACACTCTTGGCATTCTTTCAACCAGCTTCACCTGGAATGCTTTTCAAAATGTGAACTATTTCATTGGATTTACAGTGAGTTCCAAAACTATTGGGACAGTGAGACATTTTTTAAAAATGTTTTGGTTCTGTAATCCAGCACTTTGCATTTAAAATTATACAATGACTGAGGTTAAAGTGCAGACTGACAGCTTTAATTTGAGGGTATTTTCATCCATATTGGGTGAACCATTTAGAAATTACAGCACTTTTTGTACATAGTCCCTCCATTTTAGGGGACCAAAAGTATTGGGAGAAATTAACTTATGTGTATTAAAGTAGTCAAAAGTTTAGTATTTGGTCCCATATTCTTAGCACGCAATGATTACATCAAGTTTGTGACTCTACAAACTTGTTGGATGCATTTGCTGTTTGTTTTGGTTGTGTTTCAGATTATTTTGTGCCCAATGTAAATGAATGGTAAATAATGTAATTTTAGAGTCACTTTTATTGTAAATAATAATATAATATGCTTCTTAACACTTCGACATTAATGTGGATCCTACCATGATTACGGATAGTCCTGAATGAACCATGAATAATGATGATTGAGAACGTTACAAACACACAAATATCATACCCCCAAAAACATGCTAACCTCCCCTATTGTAAGGGTGAGAGGTTAGCATGTTTTGGTTGTATGATATTTGAGCTTCACAAGCTTGATGTAATCATTGCGTGCTAGGAATATGGGACCAAATACTAAACTTTTGACTACTTTCATACACATACAGCATAAGTGAATTTGTCTCAATACTTTTGGTCTTCTAAAAGGAGGGACTATGTACAAAAAGTGCTATAATTTCTAAACGGTTCACCCAATATGGATAAAAATAACCTGAAATTAAAGTTGACAGTATGCACTTTAAACCCATAGTCATTGTATCATTTTAAATCCAAGTGCTGGAATACAGAGCCAGAAGAAAAAAAAATGTCACTCTCCCAATACTTTTGGAGCTCACTGTAGGTTAAAAGTCAGGTAAAAAAAGAGAAACATTCCCAAAATTCCTTGACATCGATTACTTTTTGCTAAAAGTTGTTCACGTTGATTAAACGTAACCCCATTGCATTTTGAGTCGTTGAAAAGACGTGTAAACAACGTTGATGCAATCAATTTGTGCCCGGTGGGAAAACACTAAATTGTTGTGTATTTGTGAGTAAAAAATATATATATTAAAGCATATCACTAAAACCCTATATATAATAAACACATAACTGCAAAAACACTTGTCTAGAACAATAACTATTGATTAATTATGACTGAAATACAGTCTATTTAGTATACTTATATACATACCTTAATTTTCAATAAGATTCTGACCAATTTCCCTCTTGATTTTACATAGGAACTTCAGTAAACAACAAAGGTGGTGTTCTGCGCTCGAGGAGATGGAGATTCCTACACTTGAGGTGCGCGATCCATCCTTTTGATAGTGCACTTGAAAGGAGGCCTATTTGGAGAAGTTTCCTTTGCATATAATTCTACAGAACAGGACCCGTTCACTTGATGGCACTGGGGGTGAAGGCGGCATAATAACTTTAGTTCAACGTGTGAATTCCGTCCTCGGAGTTGCGACTCAAACTCCACCACCTCAACAGTCAACAGCACATTGGCGATGAAGTGAACGAGGTCGCGTGAACCAAAGCCGTCCTCCACAGGGACTGACACGTGATTGAAACGTGGAGCTCTCTCCGAAAACCTCCCAACGTAGAAAAACAACGTCTGCTCTGCTGTCAAAACATCATGCTAAAAACTTGGCCAGTGGGTTAATGTAGAGCTAGGCTATTAGCTGAGAACCATTACAGAGTCGGAGATTGGGGTGAGTCTTTCTGCAGGTTGACACAGCCAGCCAGCCCAGGCGGAATCGCTGACTGCAGTGTTCTCTCTGCAGCTAACGGGACACCCCATCCACTGCAGAGGAACATTAGCGCAAGATTTTATCTGTGTGACCTGAACTCCAATTGTGTAATAATGAGAGATGATATAATTGTATAAAACCATATAACTTTTCTAGGTTTTGACACGAATACCACCTACCACATCTAGGCCTATTATTTGCATAGAATTACTTCTGCAGGACGCGCTTTTGCTAACAGAAATACTGAACCATCTAAAGGAGAAAATAAAAGACTTGACATGGAGAAGGTCAGAAGATTAATCCATATTTCAGTTAAAGTTGATCCACCTGAAACGCCCTAGAAATAAATGAATTGAACTGGAAGCATGGGCACCTGTTGGGACATGTGAACTGTGAATGTTCACAAAAGTAAAAACACGTCTAACCATTAAACGAGAGAGATGAGGGAGAAAGAGAGAGAGAGCAGCTGAACAATACATAAATCACACTCAGAGGCTCATACAACTCCTTGTTTTGACGGAGCACTGATGGCTAAATTCCATATCTGTGAATTAACTCATCACTAAAATAAATATTTTCGGAATACACATAGATCAAACTGGGGCTGTGATAAATGTTACACACTTGAGATACTTGAGTGAGCACTGTACTGGTGATGAACACACAGAATGCATGCTATTCCCTATTTAATGCACTAATTACTTAACTATAGTTAATTGGGAAGAGGATGCCGTTGAAAAACAGCTTCTATCCCAAGGCCATCAGACTGTTAAACAGCCGTCACTAGCCGGCGTCCACCCCGTTACGCAACCCTGCTGCCCTATGTAAGTAGACATGGAATCACTAGTCCCTTTAATAATGTTTACATACTGCTTTACTCATCTCATATATATACATACTGTATTCTATTCTACTGTATTTTAGTCAATGCCACTCCAACATCGCTCAATCTAATATTTATATATTTCTTTATTCCATTCTTTTACTTTCAGATTTGTTTGTATTGTAGTGATTTGTTATATATTACTACACTGTTGGAGCTAGAAACACAAGCATTTCACTACACCCGCAATAACATCTGTTAAATGTGTATGTGACCAATAAAATGTGATTTGATTTTGATTTAGTGGTGACCTTCAGGCTGTAATGGAGACTGTGAGAGGTGGGCCAGACTCAATGTTCAACTCCTGTAGGCTTGTAGGTCAAGTTTACTTACTCATCCCACAAGAGGGAAATGTGTCACACCAGTCATTTGAAAACAGACAGCACTTCAGAGAGTGAACTGTGATGAGGACTCAATGTTCATCTGTCTCAGGTCAAGTATCCCAACAAGTGGTACATTCATTTGGCATACTTCACAATTGCACTAAAAACTAGGATCTCAGTCCAGCCAGTACAGTGTGACATAACTAAGTCTCCCTGACATGGCAGTATGCTTTTTACTACAGAACAGACACCATAACAAAAGTGAAAAATTGCATATTGATGTTACATTGCTTTTAATATGAATACAGTATCTCTACAGGAATTTGAAATCAGACATGATTGCAGATTAAAAATGTCCCAAAAAGTAATTGCCAGGTCAACAAATATTGGCACAAAAACTGATCAGACCTATTAACTTACACAAAACATAACTCAAATAGTATGGACTCGTCTTTTAAATATGACTCTTGGCCAAACAGACAGATAAATATGACTCTTGGCCAAACAGACAGATAAATATGACTCTTGGCCAAACAGACAGATAAATATGACTCTTGGCCAAACAGGCAGATAAATATGACTCTTGGCCAAACAGGCAGATAAATATGACTCTTGGCCAAACAGGCAGATAAATATGACTCTTGGCCAAACAGGCAGATAAATATGACTCTTGGCCAAACAGGCAGATAAATATGACTCTTGGCCAAACAGGCAGATAAATATGACTCTTGGCCAAACAGGCAGATAAATATGACTCTTGGCCAAACAGGCAGATAAATATGACTCTTGGCCAAACAGGCAGATAAATATGACTCTTGGCCAAACAGGCAGATAAATATGACTCTTGGCCAAACAGGCAGATAAATATGACTCTTGGCCAAACAGGCAGATAAAATATGACTCTTGGCCAAACAGACAGTTGAAGAAGAAGAAATGGAATCTTCTAACACCTGCATGTGACCTCCTAGATCCAGACCATGTATTCTGCTCTACCAAGCAAAACAGCAATAACTGCTCATTTGGTCACACTAAATCCATGCTTAATCATGTGGACAAGTATCCTGCCTCCATTGTATTGCGTTTTGGAGAAAATGGGGGTCATGTTAGCAGTAACTGCTAAACCAAGGTAAATAAAAGCCATTTTTCTCAGTTCCAAGCAGTTACTGCCCTTTTTTGCTTGGTAGGGCAGTATTGTGTGGGATTATTTAGCATTAGTGAACAAACAGCTTCACAAACATAAACAGACTCCTCCATCTTCATCAGGCGACTTCATGACGACATCTTATGAACAGCTACTGTGATGGTTCCATGTGCTCTCACTAGAATATTCCTGTGGGGGGGAAAAAACAATATGGCCTGTGGCCAATCAATTGCATTTCAATCAAGACATTACTTAAACTACAAAACTGATCCTAGATCAGCAGAAACTGACCAACTCTGGCTCTGCTCGACATGCCATTAAATACCATAGGCAGCATGTCATGGTGTAATTTGAATCCACAGGATGCTGCCATATGATGTTTTCCCATTTAAGCTGTCCATCATTATAAATATAGCATGTTGCCCACTGGGGATCAGTGTTTTATGCCTATGTCTTGAACATAGTTTCAAATGAGTTCTTTTGACTGCTCAGATATGCACAGTGCAATGTAAAGGTGAAGTTCAGGGAACTATATGAAGCTGTGCACATACCTATGATGTCCACAAGGTGGCAGCACAGTCAAAGAAAACCTAACTAGACAACAAGACATGCACTTTGCAGATAAGCTCCCAGTTGAGTCCACACAAATCCACCCCTAGTTCCTACCTATGCCCGCCATGTAGATGTGGAAAAACTTGCAAAGGTATCAGCAACATGATAATATGTCAGGCCTTTCCCTCTGATGGAAAGGCTGGGCAGACTTCGCATCATTATCTATCCAATAGTTTACGATCCATACAAGTGGCAAAGAGGAAGGAGCTAGAAACTCTATTTGTAAATAGTAACTGGACCAGTTAAACTGGTTATATAACTAAGGTGAGTTCATTTTGAAATCTCTACCAACCCGAGGCACCAAACGATGCAAAAAGGAACTCGCCCCTAATATTGACTCCTGATTGGATGTGGTTCCTCACCCTGAATCTGACTCCAGACACACTGTGGGGCTGTCTGTAGGGTCTTTGGTGAGAGAGGCTACCTGTCTGGCCAGTACAGACACCACTCCACCATGCTCATCAGACAGAGAGCCACGACCTGAAATAAACACAAGAAGACAAAGTAGACTCAGATTCAGTCATATGGAAGAACAGAGCAAAATGTAGGCTGAGGCTGTGGTATGTTCACTAGTATCAAAAGTGGGCCTGATACATTAGCTAGGCCCTGTATTCAATAGCGGGCACAACACAAAACCTCAGATGATGTAAAATAGGGTCTAAGCTTCAACATACCGGCATGTGAATATGACCATTTTTGGGGGGGGATTTGACATGTTTTTAGATCATTTACATTTAAGGTTAAAAAAATGACATGTTTACTATAAAACATAAATATGAAATAGTTTGACAACCCTGTTTATAAACATTTAAATTCTATCCATCAACCGTTTATCTTTTTCCAGTGATAAAGACATGTCTCATGGTATGGTGGAGTTACCCCATTGATAGACGCTAACTACCTTTAGTGCCTATGGATGAAGGCGTCTTCTTCCCAGGTGACTTTTGTTAATAAACCTGACGCTCGGTCTAAACGTGGACACGCATCGCTTGCTGTGCGGTTTTTCAAAACATAAAAGGAACATATCTTTCATATCAGCGAGAAATATATACACTGCTCAAAAAAATAAAAGGGAACACTTAAACAACACAATGTAACTCCAAGTCAATCACACTTCTGTGAAATCAAACTGTCCACTTAGGAAGCAACACTGATTGACAATAAATTTCACATGCTGTTGTGCAAATGGAATAGACAAAAGGTGGAAATTATAGGCAATTAGCAAGACACCCCCAAAAAAGGAGTGATTCTGCAGGTGGTGACCACAGACCACTTCTCAGTTCCTATGCTTCCTGGCTGATGTTTTGGTCACTTTTGAATGCTGGCGGTGCTCTCACTCTAGTGGTAGCATGAGACGGAGTCTACAACCCACACAAGTGGCTCAGGTAGTGCAGTTCATCCAGGATGGCACATCAATGCGAGCTGTGGCAAAAAGGTTTGCTGTGTCTGTCAGCGTAGTGTCCAGAGCATGGAGGCGCTACCAGGAGACAGGCCAGTACATCAGGAGACGTGGAGGAGGCCGTAGGAGGGCAACAACCCAGCAGCAGGACCGCTACCTCCGCCTTTGTGCAAGGAGGTGCACTGCCAGAGCCACAAATGTGCATGTGTCAGCATATGGTCTCACAAGGGGTCTGAGGATCTCATCTCGGTACCTAATGGCAGTCAGGCTACCTCTGGCGAGCACATGGAGGGCTGTGCGGCCCCACAAAGAAATGCCACCCCACACCATGACTGACCCATCGCCAAACCGGTCATGCTGGAGGATGTTGCAGGCAGCAGAACATTCTCCACGGCGTCTCCAGACTCTGTCACGTCTGTCACATGTGCTCATGTGCTCAGTGTGAACCTGCTTTCATCTGTGAAGAGCACAGGGCGCCAGTGGCGAATTTGCCAATCTTGGTGTTCTCTGGCAAATGCCAAACGTCCTGCACGGTGTTGGGCTGTAAGCACAACCCCCACCTGTGGACGTCGGGCCCTCATACCACCCTCATGGAGTCTGTTTCTGACCGTTTGAGCAGACACATGCACATTTGTGGCCTGCTGGAGGTCATTTTGCAGGGCTCTGGCAGTGCTCCTCCTTGCACAAAGGCGGAGGTAGCGGTCCTGCTGCTGGGTTGTTGCCCTCCTACGGCCTCCTCCACGTCTCCTGATGTACTGGCCTGTCTCCTGGTAGCGCCTCCATGCTCTGGACACTACGCTGACAGACACAGCAAACCTTTTTGCCACAGCTCGCATTGATGTGCCATCCTGGATGAACTGCACTACCTGAGCCACTTGTGTGGGTTGTAGACTCCGTCTCATGCTACCACTAGAGTGAAAGCACCGCCAGCATTCAAAAGTGACCAAAACATCAGCCAGGAAGCATAGGAACTGAGAAGTGGTCTGTGGTCACCACCTGCAGAACCATTCCTTTTTTGGGGGTGTCTTACTAATTGCCTATAATTTCCACCTTTTGTCTATTCCATTTGCACAACAGCATGTGAAATTTATTGTCAATCAGTGTTGCTTCCTAAGTGGACAGTTTGATTTCACAGAAGTGTGATTGACTTGGAGTTACATTGTGTTGTTTAAGTGTTCCCTTTATTTTTTTGAGCAGTGTATATTTTTAACTAAAATGTTCAATTACTACACACCTTTATAGGGCTAGTGTTCCCACACGGCCATATCTCCATGTTACGGCATATGCTTACGGAAGACCAACAGAAGAGAGGCGATCACCTGTGCTAATGCGCTATAGCATGCTCCTGACACGTGTGTGTGTGTAACGGAAGAATGCCACCAGAAACGTGTTGGAATAGAACAATACAATCGGCTGCAACTGTGATAAAGCCGGTTAAAACAGTAAGTGTGTATTTTGCATTTTAAATTATTTTGACGTGATATGAAAGAGGGCTTTATGTTTATAGAACAGTATCACTATTGAGAATTGATTCACGTTTAGATGGAGTATTTGGATGTTTTGGCTGCCAGAGCCAGTCTATCTCTGAAAATAACATGAGATCCAAGGTAGACTTCACGAGATGACATTGCAACGAGCAACTATTGAGATGAATGAGATGCATGACTTCGTTCACGGCGTGGTTGCCAGGGCAGCAAAATAGCAGAGAAGTAGTTGTGGCATTATTTCCACAACTCCTAGTTGTGGAAATTGCCACACTATGCTGTTTACCTTCTGCATCTATTTCATGTCGCTGAGTCTACCTTTAAGGAGTAATGGTTTGCTCGCCTACACATCTTTAGGAGTACATTATTGGGCTATGCAAAATAAGTGTACTTTGTACACAGTTATCTTGAGTGTTTTGTTATTCAGGTCCAAAAT
This sequence comes from Salvelinus namaycush, assembly GCF_016432855.1. NCBI lineage: Eukaryota > Metazoa > Chordata > Actinopteri > Salmoniformes > Salmonidae > Salvelinus > Salvelinus namaycush. Next base: position 3,726,413 of record NC_052320.1, on the reverse strand, counting down.
GTCACTATTAGCAATTCTACAATGGTAAAATATTGTAATGAAACAGGCAGGGAGCAGGTCTCGAACCCTCGACCTTCTAGCCCGAGGTCCGGCGCGCTATCGACTGTGCCGCAAAAGCATGCTCAAGCGGCAGAGTCGATTTCCGCGCTTATAAACCCAGGGTCGTTACAATATGTATGTAAGGTTTCGTTCAAATCAAAGAGGGGTGCTGTCAAAAAGTGATTGAATTCAAATGGATTTACCCCCTACCAGAGAACAAACGTGGGCTATAGCTACTATCCATTTTACTTATTGCATTGTCTAATATTTGTAGTTACTGCCATTTCAAGGGGATATTTTCACACTTTTCAAACACCCACGATGATGACGACTGCGTGCGGTTGTCAGTCAAATGTTTGCCTGCTGAATAATAAGATAAATAATGAAAACAACAAGAAATTGGTCTAACTTTACTTACAGCCTAGAATATGTCCCTGTTGGTCCGTGCAGAGAACTCCGACAATGGCTGGATTCTTCATGCTATCAAAACGATATGGATACACATTTCAGGAAAGTTTACACAAAATGTAACGGTTTTGTACGAGTCTCGATCAAATAATCACTTACGTATCATCAAGATGTTGCTCGAGGGTCGACTCCATGATAACAAAAGCCTAAATCGAGTTAACGTGCAGTTAATACATTTGATATTTGTACAATAAATTGTTTGCGCTTGTCTGCTTCCTGACTTTTCTCGAACTCACGTGATACGCATTCCTACGGAAACCGCGAAGGCTAAATTACACCAACCGCGATTCCTTCTGTTTTTTTTCTGTAATGGGAAAGGAGGGGGAGAAATCACACAATGTTAATACATTTCAACAGACATCGGTGGTAAAGCAACATAAGAACAGTTGTTGTTTTTTTCTTCCAAAAGCAATAGATGTACAATGTCAACAATTTACTATATTTTTGGTAAGTGGCTATCCTTTACAAACTAGGCCAGGGGTCTTCAAGCTTTTCTTGCTTAGGGACCACCACCCAGGCAAACTGGTGACCCAGGGACCCCACCTCATTTTAGCAAGAAAAATGTTGATCACATGTCTTGTCTTGTTATCAGGTGAATGACGGTGTCAAGGAAAAGTAGACATAATAATGAACATTTTAAAAATGTAATAGATTTGGTAGTCTCCACATTATAATTGGAAGAGGAAGTGTAAACTCGAACATAGCCTATTGCTGGAAAGGCATCTCCAAACGCATTTTTGCAAATAGCAGCTGTTTAGCTGGTTAAACAAAGGTTAGCCATGTGTTGGTAAAAATGTATGTCCAAGACAAGAAAGCTGACCAGCAGCATTTTTCCCCCCACTACTGGTTGGCCAGTGAGTGTAATTAGCTACAATGAGTGTAATTTGCACAAAAAGAATTTAGAAGTGGTTGAGAATATCTTCTTTAAACTATATTCTTTCATATTTTTCTACTGCAGGTATGTCATTCAAAATGCATTTATTCTGCTATCGATATTCATAAAAACATTGAAATAAAATAAAAACATTTCCCATTTTAAATAAATAAATAAAAATCGCTGACCCCCTGGAGTACCGCAGACCTAAGGTTGAATACCCCTGAACTAGGCCATAAGTGATTGATAAATAAACAAAATCGGCATCCCAGAGTGATTCACCTGGTGAAAATGATTCCAAACTCATATTTTACCCTTTTCTATAAATAGCTTACTGTGTATGTCCCACCCTGAATTACAGCCTGGCTGCCACTGTGCATTTAGCTACAGTAAGCAAAACGAGAAGAGCTCTCTGGGATTGCAGTGCCATCAACCACCCTGACGGATTGACTGCAGCCTAGATAACAGATTTAATTTACACTACATTTTTACCGTTATTTAAGCAGGGAGTCAGCATTGAGACCAGGGTCTCTTTCACAAGGGAGTCCTGCATATACAATTTCAAAAATCAAATACAATATAAAACCAGTAAAATACAGCACAGCATAAATATTCAAGAAAAACAATTACAGTCCTCAAAAAGAAGGTTCCCAATCAATATTTTAAATTGCCCGAGCGGCACCAGAACATCCAATTGTAATGTATTTTGTAGTTGGTTCCAGCAATGAGGTGCTTTAAAACTAAAAGAGGACTTCACTAGTTTGGAAACCCGAGGAACCTCAAGAGTTAATCAACGGGTTTGGTACCTCATGTTTTTATATTTTAACAACAAAGGTAAGTAAGTTGGAAGCTTGTGTAGTAGAGCTTTGTAAACAAAAAGGGAATAGTGAAGTGATCTACGGGACTTTAATGAGGAACAGCCAACCTTTTGATACAGGATGCGTTGGTGAGTACAAAAACAGTCACCTGTGATAAAGCAAAGCACGATATGGTAGACAGCATCCAAAGGGTTAAGAAGCTGATTAAACAGCATGATCATTACACAAGTGCACCTTGTGCAGGGGACAATAAAAGGCCACTCTAAAATGTGCAGTTTAGTCACATGCCACAGAGTTCTCAAGTTTTGGGGGAGCATGCAATTGGCATGTTGACTGCGGGAATGTCCACCGGAGCTGTTGCCAGAGAATTGAATGTTATTTTCTCTACCATAAGCTGCCTCCAACGTCGTTTTAGAGAAGTTGTCAGGACGTCTAACCGGCCTCACAACCGCAGACAACGTGTGTGGCGTCTTGTTGGCGAGCGATTTGCTGATATCAACATTGTGAGCAGAGTGCCCCATGGTGGCGGTGGGGTTATGGTATGGGGAGGCATAAGCTACAGACAACAAACACAATTGCATTTTATCGATGGCAATTTGAATGCACAGAGATACCGTGACGAGATCCTGAGGCCCATTGTCGTGCCATTCATCCGCTACCATCACCTCATGTTTCAGCATGATGATGTATGGCCCCATGTCGCAAGAATCTGTACACAATTCCTGGAAGCTGAAAATGTCTCAGTTCTTCCATGGCCTGCATACTCAGACATGTCACCCATTGAGCATGTTTGGAATGCTCTGGATCGACGTGTACGACAGTGTGTTCCAATTCCCGCTAACATCCAGCAACTTCGCACAGCCATTGAAGAGGAGTGGGACAACATTCCACAGGCCACAATCAACAGCCTGATGAACTCTATGTGAAGGAGATGTGTTGTGCTACATGAGGCAAATGTTGGTCACACCAGATACTGACTGGTTTTCTGATCCACGCCAATGCCTCTGACGAAGACGTGACTTAAAACAAGAGTCAATGAGGGTTACCTGTTGCGGGTCAAGACTGAAATCCCATCACTTGTTTAGTGCATTTGCAACATTATAAAGTCTCCTCTCAGCATCTCAACTTTAACAAATGAATCTCTTAACATGAAAGAAGTGTTTTGACGTATATATGAAACGGACAATGAGTATACCAAACATTTGCTTCTGAGTGACACAGCGGTCTAAGGCACTGCATCTCAGTGCAAGAGGCGTCACTACAGTCCCTGGTTAGATTCCAGGCTGTATCACATCCGGCTGTGATTGGGAGTCCCAAGGGGGGCGCACAATTGGCCCAGCGTCGTCCAGGTTTGGCCAGGGTAGGCCGTCATTGTAAATAAGAATTTGTTCTCAACTGACTTTCCTTGTTAAATAAAGTTTATTTTTATTTTTTATAATTTGGAACACCTTCCTAACATTGACTTCTAAATGTTTTGTTTACTCAGTGTATGTTTTACTGTATAAACAATTAACCTGGTGTATGCTACAGTCTGCTTCTTCTACCACAATCATCACCATATATGTAATTTTACAAACATTTCTTATTAAGCCCATCTCACATCTGACAGTGATGTCTTGACTCTCAACAGGTGATGGACAGGATGTTTGGTATATCCTCTATGATAGGATCATATCTGAGCCACCACCAATCTGTGTCCTTATCACGGTGCTATAAAAACACCTACTCTATTCAGCTCAACAGAAGTGTCTGGCAAATATTTCAAAAGGGATGTTGATTGTTATCTGGACAAAAGCAGCAGGACGGCCAAGCTAACTTCCTGCTGTGGCCACGGCAACAATGTCTCTCTCTCTCTCTCTCTCTCTCTCTTTGTCTTTGTGTTGTTATGAACTCTCATCTCAGGATTCAGTTTGAATCTCCCTCATATAATGGGCTCTATAATATCATGGAAATAGAATGTCATTTATGAAGGCAATATTCATGTAGGCCCTACTTCGCACATTGATTTCATGCATTAATGAGAAGCCTACAATATGTACTAATGCAAGGTTTAAAATAAATATCATATCATTCTTCCTATTTAGAAAGTGTAATTTTATTGAGATAAACCGTATATAGTATACACATTTCTCCCCATCCATTTGATGTATAACTTGAATAAGCTATGATAATGTCTTCCTCTCCTGTGTCCTGTGAGATTACTACTAAACATGAACCCCTAGAAGCTTCATTTGATAATAATACATTCATCACCAATTCTTTGTTCATGCGTGCATGCATATCCATTGGCAGGTTGGGTCTTTATCAGTTTCTTAGAGATCACCCATTATGTCACGTAGACAAGTTCTAAGAAAACGGACCGTAACCCAAGTTGAACCAGATTCTTTTCATCAACTGTCTCGCAGGAATACGGAGTGATGATTGGCAGCAGGAATGAATGGCGATTTGAAAGAAGTGCCACAAAAGGAAATAGACTTTGACCTCCAGCAGAATGTCAGCATGGCGCACACTCTCCCATCACAAAGCCAAGACACCAGAGGATGAGTCACTGGGCTTCAGTCAGGACTAGGGTTGCAACATTTTGGGGAATATTCAGAGGTGGAAACTTTCCGTTGGAATTAACAGGAAAATATGGGAATTAACAGAAATATATGCAAATGAATACAATTTAAATGTAGATGTTTTTTTGCATTGGATATATTTACCGTATCATATGGAGACAGAAACATAAACCTTTTACCTTATCGTAAGTAGAAATAATTGCAAATGATTAAATCCTTCCAATAGAAAAAAAAACAAAAAAACAATTTAGTTACGAATTTACTCTTCACATGGGATGATTTCACTGCTCACCAAAAGAAAGGGAATATTGAATGATCCCCAATGATCCATCGCATCTCCTAAAAATGTTTTCAACATACATCTGTAAAATGATAGTCTAGAAACTAAAGCTTCGGTTGTCTTCCTCTCAGGCTTCCATGTCTTCTCCCTGGACCTCCTCAATGTCCACCTCTTGAACATCAGACTCTGAGGCCTCATCTTCACTCACTTTCCAACCTTGTTGAGGATGGCTCGTTGTCAGGCTCAAAAAGCCTCAAATTTGCCCAGATGGCCACCAATTTTTCAACCCTTGTATTGGTCAGCCTGTTGCGTGCTTTGGTGTGTGTGTTCCCAAACAAGGACCAGTTGCGCTCTGAGGCGGCTGATGTTGGTGGGATTTAGAGGATGATGGAGGCAACAGGGGAAAGAGCCTCAGATCCACAAAGTCCCTTCCACCAGGTGGCTGATGAGATATGTTGGCACGACTGCCATATTGCATCTCCATCCAAAAGCCCTTGCTTGGAAGTGTACTTCGCCAGACTGCCAAGAACCTTGCCCTCATCCAGGCCAAGGTGGAGAGACATGGTAGTGATGACGCCATAGGCCTTGTTGATCTCTACACCAGACAGGATGCTCTTGCCAGCATACTTGGGGTCCAACATGTACACTGCGGTGTGTATGAGCTTTTTTTTATTTAACCTTTTTTTAACTAGGCAAGTCAGTTAAGAACAAATTCTTATTTACAATGACGGTCATTGGGTTAACTGCCTTGTTCAGGAGCAGAACAACAGATTTTTACCTTGTCAGCTCGGGGGATTCAATCTAGCAACCTTTCGGTTACTAGTCCAATGTTCTAACCACTAGGCTACCTGCCGCTTCAGGCAGAAGTCTTCACGCTATTTTATGTATTTCAGAACTGCAGTTTCCTCTGCTTGGATCAACAGTGAAGTGGGCAGGGCAGTACGGATTTCTTCTCTTACATCTGCAAGTAGAGTCTGAACATCAGACAGGATGGCATTGTCTCCCTCAATCTGTGCAATGGCTACTGCTATAGGTTTCAGGAGGTTCAGGATGCTTAGCACTCTCCCCCAAAATACATCATCCAGGAGGATCCTCTTGATGGGGCTGTCCATATTGGCAGACTGTGATATGGCCATTTCTTGGAGAGACTCCTTCCCCTCCAGGAGACTGTCAAACATGATGCCAACATCACCCCAACGGGTGTTGTTGGGCAGCTTCAATGTGGTGCTCTTATTCTTCTCACTTTGCTTGGTGAGGTAGATTGCTGCTATAACTTGATGACCCTTCACATACCTAACCATTTCCTTGGCTCTCTTCTAGAGTGTATCCATTGTTTTCAGTGCCATGATGTCCTTGAGGAGCAGATTCAATGCATGAGCAGCACAGCCAATGGGTGTGATGTGAGGGTAGGACTCCTCCACTTTAGACCAAGCAGCCTTCATGTTCGCAGCATTGTCTGTCACCAGTGCAAATACCTTCTGTGGTCCAAGGTCATTGATGACTGCCTTCAGCTCATCTGCAATGTAGAGACCGGTGTGTCTGTTGTCCCTTGTGTCTGTGCTTTTGTAGAATACTGGTTGAGGGGTGGAGATGATGTAGTTAATTATTCCTTGCCCACGAACATTCAACCACCCATCAGAGATGATTGCAATACAGTCTGCTTTCTCTATGTTTTGCTTGACCTTCACTTGAACTCTGTTGAACTCTGCATCCAGCAAATGAGTAGGTAAAGCATGTCTGGTTGGAGGGGTGTATGCTGGGTGAAGAACATTCAGACATCTCTTCCAATACACATTGTCTGTGAGCATCAGAGGTGAACCAGTTGCATACGCAGCTCGAGCAAGACATTCATCAGCATTTCTCTGATTACGTTCCTCCATTGAGTCAAAAGAACTTCTGATTCCAGGAGGACCATGAGCTGTTGCTATCGATAAGGTGTCTGATTCATCATTTTTACCTCGAATAGAAGTAGAAGGACTTTTGTCAGAGGTTGCTTGTTGTGAGCGCTAAGGGAACTTTATGCACCTGGCCAGATGATTCTGCATCATTGTTGCATTCTTCACATATGATTTGGCACAGTATTTGCAAATGTACACAGCTTTTCCTTCTACATTAGCTGCAGTGAAATGTCTCCACACATCAGATAGTGCCCGTGCCATTCTCCTGTAAAGATTAGAAAACATTTGTATAATAAAAAATATATATACAATTCCATGTACAGATAAATAGTTAAGCAGTTAGATTAAACAACTCCTTTGTAAGATAAATGTTTTAAAATGAAACATGTATGGAAACAGGTGAATTAACACTCCTCAGTTAGCAGGCTCAAGCAAGCAAAACCCCACATGGTAGCAAAAACGAACTAGCAGAAATTGTTAACAAGTTAGAAATGATTTCAACACACTTTGCTGTAGGCTACTATTTACTAGTTAACAAAAAATCATATGTCATATAAAATATATTCACCCCAACCAGTATTGTAATCAAAACTTACCAGAAAGCATGTAGTCCTTGGCTCAGACAGTGTAGTAGTGTGGGCTCAATAGCATCTCATTAGTGTGCAAGATCTTGAGAATCAGCTGTACATGTGATGAGAGTGCACTGCACATGTGATGGAAGAATGCACTGTGCATGCAGAGAGTTGCAATTCCATTGAATTGGGGATAGTTTAACCAAAATATGCCACAAGACCTAGAATTGCCTTATGTGTATCCCAGAAAAATAGGTTGACTGTTATAAGCTAACTTTTTTGATGAATATAAGCAAAATTCCTCAAATTCCCAGGCCTAACTTCCCATGGAAAATTCTGGAAATTTACCAGAAAGTTTCCGACCCTTTGCAACCCTCGTCAGGACATAAGTATACTCCGACATAAAGTCTCATAACATTGCTGAAAATGTAGTGTATAGCCCTTAGTCTATAGTTTAGAGCCTACAGCAGTCTATAGTGTAGAGCCTACAGCAGTCTATAGTGTAGAGCCTACAGCAGTCTATAGTGTAGAGCCTACAGCAGTCTATAGTGTATTGCCACAGTACTTTCTCCAATAAGTGTGATGTCACAGTACTTTCTCCAATAAGTGTGATGTCACAGTACTTTCTCCAATAAGTCTGTTTTACCGTATGATTATTCTTGCTATTGCTCTTTTTCTTTGATGCTCAATCAGTTCTTTAAAGGCTCAGTTTCTCGCCTTGACAGCTGTATGGCACTCACTTGACCACCGGGGGACAGCCTTGCCCTTTCTGAATGATTTAGAGTTTGGTATGGATTCTTTAGCCGCATTAAACTGTCTACTAGAGTTTCATTATCTTGATCAGGGTTGCCTTGTTTGGGGATAGAGTTAAGTTCTTCGTCGGCCTTGTTTTGGAGGTCTTCCCATTAGTGGGGGGGTTGGGGTATTTTGGCCGGAGCAAGAAGTCTGGGTAGCCAGGCAAGAGGATTAGTGCAGCGAGGCTATGTAGGTTTTATGTCAGTAATTGGAGCTGTAACAGGGTTGCCGCTCCAATCCGAGGTTTCACTGGCATATACTGGCATCAGCTAAGGTGAACTGGGAGAAGAGTGAGGGTCTGATTTATGGGGATGGGCCAGAGAATGGTCTCCTAGTCTTTCTGGGGGGGGGGGGGGGGGGGGATACAGTGGGGCAGAGCAGGGATGAAGTTCTTTGGGGGTGTTCTTGGGGACCTCAGAGTTTAAGAGAGAAACTGGGCGGGTCTGGTGGACAAGGTTACAGCTAAGTTGTCTAAATGGTTGTTGCCACTGATGTCTTTTAGTTAAAACTGCAATATGTGACTTTTTTTGGGCGACCTGACCAAATTCACATAGAAATGTAAGTTATAGATCCGTCCTTCTCAATGAAATCAAGTCTAAGAAGTGGTATATCTGTTCTATGTTAATCCTATGCTTTCCATTCTTAAGTTTCAGTTTTGCATTTTTCACTTTCAGTTTTGTACACCAGCTTCAAACACCTGAAAACACAATATTTTTGGTTATGGAAAATATATTTCACAGCAGGTTTAGATGGTACAAGGATTCTCTACACAATGACTGCTTGTTTTGCCACATAAATTGACATTAGACAAACTATTAGAATTTTAGCAACCAGGAAATGGCTGATCGATTCCTGCATATTGGACCTTTTAAAGGTCCTGGTCACTAACAACTTGGTTGATTCAATGCTCAGGCACTGGCTGATGTGTGTTAGGTGTGTTAAAATTAAGTAAAGTTTGTGATTTTAATTAGATGTTAAGTCCCCTATATGGGGGACTAATGGGTGGTTCTGGACCAGTTCCGAGTGGCATTTTGGTGTACAAAGCTCTCTGTGAACATCGTAGGGTCCCGGGCCTTATAGTGTCAGAAAGACCCATCTGTCAGCTTTCTGTTTCCACTCTCTCAGTAGAACTGACTTGAAGTGTCAGGTTTCAGACTCCACATTTGCATAGGGAGCAATGTGTCACATTTTCTGGCCTATCCAGACAAAGAATCAATTTGCTCTCCCTCTGAGCAGACTAGCCCAGCCTGCGGCATATTAAAGGGGACAGTTTAGCGAATTCAGCAATCTTGTGATATTCTCAGGTCAGATTTAGAGTTCTCAACATGAAAAAAGACAAAATAATTTCATAGAATTTAAACAAGACCACTTTCTCCTCATCACAGAAGGACTAAATCACTTTGTGCGTAAAGGGTTAGGTTTAGGGTTAGGGTTAGGTTTAGGATTAGGTTTAGGTTTAGGGTTAGGTTTAGGGTTAGGGTTAGGGTTATGTTTAGGGTTATGGTTAGGTTTATGGTTAGGGTTAGGGTTAGGGTTAGGGTTATGGTTAGGGTTAGGGTTAGGGTTAGGGGTTAGGGGTTAGGGTTAGGTTTAGGGTTTAGGGTTAGGTTTAGGGTTAGGTTTATGGTTAGGGTTAGGTTTATGGTTAGGGTTAGGTTTAGGTTTAGGGTTAGGTTTAGGTTAGGGTTAGGGTTAGGGTTTAGGGTTTAGGGTTAGGTTTAGGGTTTAGGGTTAGGTTTAGGGTTAGGGTTAGGGCAAACATTTGAGTGGTGTCTCAGTGCCGCTCAGTGGGCATTTAGGAGAAAAGTCTCTTTTGTCAGTAATATGAAATGGGGCCAATATTGTACTGTCATTAAGTATGATCATATTTATTTTACAGTTATAAGAAATGTGAAATCTTATCGTAAGTCGTTTATAATTTAATTGTAACTATATTTAGAAAGCAGTTCAGTCATTTCAAGCCCTATTGCCCCACTTTTTGTTTTCTTCATAATATGAAAGAAATCTACCAAAAATCTACTTGAGCTTTTGTCCTTAAAAGTGAGTAAACCTCTGCAATTATAACTATTTCTTACCAGAAAGGTTAAAGTATGTATAAAGTATGTACCAAAAAAATCTATCTGTCTCTCTTTTTGTTTTTTTTAGGGGGTAGATCAGATTTAATACTGCAGATAGATTGTAGCTTCCATCAATGTAATTGTCTGCATCATTTCCAATATGTTTTTTTGGGAAAATATATATATTTATATACATACATACATACATACATACATACTAATACACATACATATATATACACATCTCTTTTTAAAATATATTTTCCTTTATCATATTCCCCTACCCCTACCACCCCTCCCCTAATTGGAGTAAACCAATAAACAGCAACACTTAGGCTTCTACTTCCAGCTGATACATTCTATACTCAGCAAAAAAATTAATGTTTCTTTTTCAGGACCCTGTCTTTCAAAAATAATTCATAAAAATTGATAAATAAAATTCCCAGATCTTCATTGTAAAGGGTTTAAACACGGTTCCTCATGCTTGATTAATGAACATGCACCTGTGGAATGGTCGTTAAGACACTAACAGATGGTAGGCAATTAAGGTCACAGTTATGAAAACTTAGGACACTAAAGAGGCCTTTCTACTGACTCTGAAAAACACCAAAAGAAAGATGCCCAGGGTCCCTGCTCATCTGGGTGAACGTACCTTAGGCATGATGCAAGGAGGCATGAGGACTGCAGATGTGGCCAGGGCAATAAATTGCTATGTCCGTACTGTGAGACGCCTAAGACAGCGCTACAGGGAGACAGGACGGACAGCTGATCGTCCTCGCAGTGGCAGACCACGTGTAACAACACCTGCACAGGATCGGTACATCCAAACGTCACACCTGCGGGACAGGTACAGGATGGCAACAACAACTGCCCGAGGTTACACCAGGAAGGCATAATCCCTCCATCAGTGTTCAGACTGTCTGCAATAGGCTGAGAGAGGCTGGACTGAGGGCTTGTAGGCCTGTTGTAAGGCAGGTCCTCACCAGACATCACCGGCAACAACGTTGCCTATGGGAACAAACCCACCGTCGCTGGACCAGCCAGGACTGGCAAAAAGTGCTCTTCACTGACGAGTCACGGATTTGTCTCACCAGGGGTGATGGTCGGATCCGCGTTTATCGTTGAAGGAATGAGCGTTACACCGAGGCCTGTACTCTGGAGCGGGATTGATGGAGGAGGTGGAGGGTCCGTCATGGTCTGGGGCGGTGTGTCACAGCATCATCGGAATGAGCTTGTTGTCATTGTCATTGCAGGCAATCTGAACACTGTGCGTTACAGGGAAGACATCCTCCTCCCTCATGTGGTACCCTTCCTGCAGGCTCATCCTGACATGACCCTGACAATGCCACCAGCCATACTGCTCGTTCTGTGCGTGATTTCCTGCAAGACAGGAATGTCAGTGTTCTGCCATGGCCAGCGAAGAGCCCGGATTCAATCCCATTGAGCACGTCTGGGACCTGTTGGATAGGAGGGTGAATTCTAGGGCCATTCCCCCCAGAAATGTCTGTGAACTTGCAGGTGCCTTGATGGAAGAGTGGGGTAACATCTCACAGCAAGAACGGGCAAATCTGGTGCAGTCCATGGAGGAGATGCACTGCAGTACTTAAATGCAGCTGGTGGCCACACCAGATACTGACTGTTACTTTTGATTTTGACCCCCCGTTTGTTCAGGGACACATTATACCATTTCTGTTAGTCACTGAACTTGTTCAGTTTATGTCTCAGTTGTTGAATCTTGTTATGTTCATACAAATATTTACATATGTTAAGTTTGCTGAAAATAAACGCAGATGACAGTGAGAGGACATTTATTTTTTTGCTGAGTTTATATATATTTTACAGACACAATCTATTTTACAATAGTTATATTATGTTTGTTTTTAGTCCTGTCCTTCCTCTACCCTCAACCTCTCCCATCTATTTCTGATGTCCATCCAGTTTGATTTCTATTTGCCATACATTTGTAACTGTGCTATTTCACAACAGTTCTGAACCTATATACATTTTACAGACACCGTATGTTTTACATTGGTTATCTTGTTGTTATTAGTCACACTCTCCAGCTCCATTCAACTCCTCCCATCTATCTCTTAACACCATCCATATTGGATTTCTATTTGCCATATCATTTTCAACTGTGCTGTGATGTTTCACAAAAGTACTGAACCTTTCTATTCTCATAGTTTCTACAGATTGTAAATTAAAGATAAAATATTTTTGCCAAAAGTATTATTATATTATTGATCAATTGACTTTTCAGATCACCCAGTAGTGTTATCTGCAGAGTTAGCTCCAGGTAAATGTTGCAATTCTTCAGCCATTCCTGAACCTACGACCAAAAACGAGCTACATATGAACAGGACCAAAATATATGAACTAATGACTCTGATAGGAGAGGTGGAAGTATTTAGTCTTCTCTCATCATATTGCTGTATTTTCCCCCATAAAGGTGTCTAGTATACTTTACCCAAGCCAGGCAGGACAGGGCTCTCTGGATGATTTCTGTCCTATCGGTTCTCAGAAGCCTGCTGCTTCTCTTCTGCTGACACGGCAGAAACAAGGGAATGTAATTATGTAGCCAGGGGTCCTTCAGAGAAATCCATCACCTGCTACACAGCATTCTGGGTAATGTGGTGCTGACTAACCCATGGGGTATACTTCCTCTCCTCTCATCCCTCTCTAGGTCCCTAAATCAGAAACCTGCATATCCTATTGACACCTCCCTGTCCATTACCATCACACATACACACCCCTCTTCACCCCCTCCGCCCACACACACAGATAGTCCATCCTCGTCCACATTACGGCCAGAGGGAGTTGGTGAAAAGGAATGGGTGTCTTAACTGCTATTAGTTACTGTATATCAATCAGCACTGCACATATCTGTCTACAGACGGTCCCTTGATTGACCTTTAACTCACAATGAGTCATCACACTCGTATATGATATGTGTCACACAATATGGCATTTTGTCATGAATATTGTCATGCTATACTGTACCTCTCTATCCCATTTAAAGGGCAGTCTAGTCTACAGAGATCCTGGGCTGCGTCCCATTTAAAGGGCAGTCTAGTCTACAGAGATCCTGGGCTGCGTCCCATTTAAAGGGCAGTCTAGTCTACAGAGATCCTGGGCTGCGTCCCATTTAAAGGGCAGTCTAGTCTACAGAGATCCTGGGCTGCGTCCCATTTAAAGGGCAGTCTAGTCTACAGAGATCCTGGGCTGCGTCCCATTTAAAGGGCAGTCTAGTCTACAGAGATCCTGGGCTGCGTCCCATTTAAAGGGCAGTCTAGTCTACAGAGATCCTGGGCTGCGTCCCATTTAAAGGGCAGTCTAGTCTACAGAGATCCTGGGCTGCGTCCCATTTAAAGGGCAGTCTAGTCTACAGAGATCCTGGGCTGTGTCCTAAATAGCTCCCTAGTGTACTACTTTTGACCAGAGTTTTGAAATAACTCTGTAATGAAAAGCGCTATTCAAATTAAATGTATTATTATATTTAGTGCACTATACTGCCCTACCAAGCGAAAGAGCAGTAACTGCACATTTGGTCAAAAATGTGTTATTTAAAAAAATTGTAATACTTAAAATACATGCTTTATCATGTGGACAAATATCATGACTCAATTGTGTTGTATTATGGAGAAAATGGGGGGTCATGTTTGCAGTAACTGCAAAAAGTTCAAGTGAAACCAAGGAAAAAGGCCTTCGCTGGCATTACTCACGTCAGTTACTGCCTTTTTTTTACCTTGGTTTCACTGAGCTTTGGGCTGCAGTGTCTACGGTAAACTTTGACATTTATTTATTGTTCTTTGCTAATACAAGTATCAAACTATATGACACTGACAGCCACATACAATGAAATATCTTAACACAAGTTTGTCAACAAAAACAAAAACAAATCGTCATGGAAAAGTTTTCCAGTGGCTGTACCAAGCAGGAAGGCAGTAACTGCCTTTTTTGGGTCAAAGGTCATGTCACTGGTCAGGGTCAATATGAATTTTTAAAAATGACCTCAGTAAGACCACCACATCTCCAATGATCTGCCTACAACTCATTCGGCTGGACAATATAAATAACTTTGAAGTCATTTTTCTCAGTTTCTCTCTATGAGCAGTTACGCCATAAAAATGCCAGACTACGGCTTGCAACTGCACACGGGGACAAACATTGTACTTTTTGGAGAAATGTCCTCTGGTCTGATGAAACAAAAATAGAACTGTTTCGCCATAATGACCATCGTTATGTTTGGAGGAAAAAGGGGGATGCTTGCAAGCTGAGCAACACGATCCCAACCGTGAAGCACGTGTGTGGCAGCATCATGTTGTGGGGGTGCTTTGCTGCAGGAGGGACTGGTGCACTTCACAAAATAGATGGCATCATGAGGGAGAAAAATTATGTGGATATATTGAAGCAACATCTCAAGACATCAGTCAGGAAGTTAAAGCTTGGTCGCAAACGGGTCTTCCAAATGGACAATGACCCCAAGCATACCTCCAAAGTTGTGGCAAAATGGCTTAAGGACAACAAAGTCAAGGTATTGGAGTGGCCATCACAAAGCCCTGACCTCAATCCTATAGAAAATGTTTGGGCAGAACTGAAAAAGCGTGTGTGAGCAAGGAGGCCTACAAACCTGACTCAGTTACCACCAGCTCTGTCAGGAGGAATGGGCCAAAATTCACCCAACTTATTGTGGGAAGGCTACCCGAAACGTTTGACCCAAGTTAAACAATTTAAAGGCAACGCTACCAAATACTAATTGAGTGTATGTAAACGTCTACTATTATTCGGACATTTCACATTCTTAAAATAAAGTGGTGATCCTAAGACAGGGGAATTTTTACTAGGATTAAATGTCAGGAATTGTGAAAAACTATGTTTAAATGTATTTGGCTAAGGTGTATGTAAACTTCCGACTTCAACTGTATATGATTTTGTGGGTGCATGACAAAAGAGATCAGATCACTGTGTTTTCCCAGGCCTCATTGTCTTCAGTAGAAAGTTGTGATCGATATGTAGTGATTTACCTGAAAGCCTCATCTTAGAATGAGACGATGGACCGACCGGAAGAGTGAGCTGCAATGACATTCTATTTCTATGGCAATAACTTTGGGGTTTTCTATGACGGCTGGTCCTGTCTCCGCCCAGACAAACAGATGGACACCTTGGGACCAGGATGTTACATAAATCCCATTACAGTCCAAGGGCCTGGGCTGGGTTTGTACAGCCCAAAACGAACTTATGGAATTGTTTTAAGATGGTCTTACCATGGATCATTTAACTATTTGATTTTAGGAACCCTGTAGGTATAAAACATGTATATTTGATGTAACATTGAATTTGGCCTCACTGCTATTAGCCCACAGAAACACATCGAATAACAGATACATATATTTTTGGACTAATCTGTTTTTCCATAAATCAAAACACGTAGTTTTTGAAGTATCTGAGAGAGATTAGAAAGCTTATATATATATATATATATATATATATATATATATATATATATATATATATATACCTACTCAGAATACGGAACTATACTTGGAACAGGAAGATATATATATATATATATATATATATATATATATATATATATATATATACAGTGCAATCGAAAAGTATTCAGACGCCTTTAATTTTTCCACATTTTGTTACGTTACAGTTTTATTCTAAACTTGTTTAAATTGTTTCCCCCCCTCATCTATCTACACACAATACCCCATAATGACGAAGCAAAAACAGGTTTTTATACATTTTGGCAAATTTGTTAAAAATAAAAAACTGAAATTTTACATAAGTTTTCAGACCCTTTACTCAGTACTTTGTTGAAAAACCTTTGGCAGCTATTACAGCCTCGAGTCTTCTTGGGTATGATGCTACAAGCTTGGCACACCTGTATTTGGGAGTTTCTCCCATTCCTTCCTGCAGATCCTCTCAAGGTCTATCAGGTTGCATGGAGAGCATTGCTGCACAGCTATTTTCAGGTCTCCCCAGAGATGTTCGGTCAGGTTCAAGTCTTGGTTCTTTTTGGGCCACTTAAGGACATTCAGAGACTTGTCCCAAAACCACTCCTGCGTTGTCTTGACTGTGTGCTTACGGGCGTTGTCCTGTTGGAAGATGAACCTTCGCCCCAGTCTGAGGTCTTCAGTGCTATGGAGCAGGTTTTCATCAAGGATCTCTCTGTACTTTGCTCCGTTCATCTTTCCCTTGATCCTGACTAGTCTCTCAGTCCCTGCCGCTGAAAAACATCGCCACAGCATGATGCTGCCACCACCATGCTTCACCGTAGGGATGGTGCCAGGTTTCTTCCAGACGTGATGCTTGGCATTCAGGGAAAAGAGTTCAATCTGGATTTCATCAGACAAGAGAATATTGTTTCTCATGGTCTGAGAGGCTTTAGGTGCCTTTTGGCAAACTCCAAGCGGGCTGCCATGTGCCTTTTACTGAGGAGTGGATTCCGTCTGGTCACTCTACCATAAAGGCCTGATTGGTGGAGTGCTGCAGAGATGGTTGTCCTTCTGGAAGGTTTTCCCAACTCCACAGAGGAACTCTGGAGCTCTGTCAGAGTGACCATCAGGTTCTTGGTCACCTCCCTGACCAAGGCCGATCTCCCCCGATTTGCTCAGTTTGGTTGGGCGGGAAAATCTATGAATAGTCTTCGTGGTTCCAAAATTCTTCCATTTAAGTATGATGAAGGCCACTGTGCACTTGGGGACCTCCGATGCTGCAGAAATATTTTGGTGCCCTTCCTCAGATCTGTGCCTCGACACAATCCTGTATCTGAGCTCTACGGACAATCCCTTCGACGTCATGGCTTGGTTTTTGCTCTGACATGCACTGTCAAATGTGGGACCTTATATAGACAGGTGTGTTTCTTTCAAAATCATGTTCAATCAATATGTGGACTCCAATCAAGTTGTAGAAACATCTCAATGATGATCAATGAAACGGGATACACCGGAGCTCAATTTCGAGTCTCATAGCAAAGGGTCTGAATAATTATGTAAATATGGTATTTCATTTTTTTTTATATATACATTGGGGGGGGGGGGGGAGTGGAAAGGGAGAGGATGAAAAGAGAGAGAGAGAGCTTGGACATGACACCAGGCACAGTGAGTCAGACGGACAGCACAAGAAGGAGAGACTGACAACAGAAAGTAGCTACTGCTTTGAAGGGGACTACAGTATTGCTGTGTTGAGGAGAGACTGACAACAGAAAGTAGCTACTGTGCTGAAGGGGACTACAGTATTGCTGTGTTGAGGAGAGACTGACAACAGAAAGTAGCTACTGCGCTGAAGGGGACGACAGTATTGCTGTGTTGAGGAGAGACTGACAACAGAAAGTAGCCACTGCTCTGAAGGGGACGACAGTATTGCTGTGTTGAGGAGAGAGTGGTACCCTACACTATCCTGTGCTACTGTTGCTGCTACGGCCATGGGGACCAGGGTCCTGCTTCTCTCCATCTTAATGATTTCTTTCAACTGGTCCAGGGGGGCTGTCATCACTGGGGTGAGTGACAAACCTTTCATTCATGTTCTGTGTGGACATTTTAACTAATAGAGTTGTCATTGTGAAACGTGAAGGTAGAGAGACAGATACAGAGAGAGTAGGGGTCATTAGAAGGTAGAGAGACAGATATATAGAGAGTAGGGGTCATTAGAAGGTAGAGAGAGACAGATACAGAGAGAGTAGGGATCATTAGAAGGTAGAGAGAGACAGATACAGAGAGAGTAGGGATCATTAGAAGGTAGAGAGACAGATATAGAGAGAGTAGGGGTCATTAGAAGTGTCAGTTGGAAGTTAGACAGAGACAGATACAGAGAGAGTAGGGGTCATTAGAAGGTAGAGAGACAGATATAGAGAGAGTAGGGATCATTAGAAGGTAGAGAGACAGATATAGAGAGAGTAGGGATCATTAAAAGGTAGAGAGAGACAGATACAGAGAGAGTAGGGATCATTAAAAGGTAGAGAGAGACAGATACAGAGAGAGTAGGGGTCATTAGAAGGTAGAGAGAGACAGATATAGAGAGAGTAGGGATCATTAGAAGGTAGAGAGACAGATATAGAGAGAGTAGGGGTCATTAGAAGGTAGAGAGAGAGACATGTATAGAGAGAGTAGGGGTCATTAGAAGTGACAGGTGGAAGGTAGAGAGAGAGACCAGTGGTGGAAAAAGTACCCAATTTTCATACCAGAGTTAAAGTAAAGATACCTTTAAAAGAAAATGACTCAAGTAAAAGTCACCTAGGAAAATACTACTTGAGTTAAAGTCTAAAAGTATTTGGTTTTAAATGTACTTAAGTATCAAAAGTAAAAATATAAATAATTTAAAATGTCTTATATTAAGCAAACCGGGCGACACGATTTTCCTGTTTTTTTAAATTAACGGACAGCCAGGGGCACAGTTCAACACAGACATCATTTACAAACAAATAATTTGTGTTTAGTGAGTCTGCCAGATCAGAGGCAGTATGGATGACCAGGGATGTTCTCTTGATAAGTGTGTGAATTAGACAATTCTCCTGTCCTGCTAAGCATTCAAAATGTACTTTTGGGTGTCAGGGAAAATGTAATGAGTACTTTTGGGTGTCAGGGAAAATGTAAGGAGTAAAAAGTACAGTATTTTCTTCAGGAGTGTAGTGGAGTAAAAGTAAAAGTAGTCAAAAATATAAATAGTAAATTACAGATACCAAAAAAAAACTACTTAAGTAGTACTTAAAAGTATTTTTACGGGCCTCCCGGGTGGCGCAGTGGGGGCACTGCATCGCAGTGCTAACTGCGCCACCAGAGTCTCTGGGTTCGCGCCCAGGCTCTGTCGCAGCCGGCCGCGACCGGGAGGTCCGTGGGGCGACGCACAATTGGCATAGCGTCGTCCGGGTTAGGGAGGGTTTGGCCGGTAGGGATATCCTTGTCTCATCGCGCTCCAGCGACTCCTGTGGCGGGCCGGGCGCAGTGCGCGCTAACCAAGGGGGCCAGGTACACGGTGTTTCCTCCGACACATTGGTGCGGCTGGCTTCCGGGTTGGAGGCGCGCTGTGTTAAGAAGCAGTGCGGCTTGGTTGGGTTGTGCTTCGGAGGACGCATGGCTTTCGACCTTCGTCTCTCCCGAGCCCGTACGGGAGTTGTAGCGATGAGACAAGATAGTAATTACTAGCGATTGGATACCACAAAAATTGGGGAGAAAATGGGATAAAATTTAAAAAATAAAATAAAATAAAAAAAGTATTTTTACTTAGGTACTTTACACCACTGAGAGAGACAGATACAGAGAGAGTAGGGGTCATTAGAAGGTAGGGAGAGACAGATATAGAGAGAGTAGGGGTCATTAGAAGGTAGAGAGAGAGACAGATACAGAGAGAGTAGGGGTCATTAGAAGGTAGAGAGAGAGACATGTATAGAGAGAGTAGGGGTCATTAGAAGGTAGAGAGAGACAGATATAGAGAGAGTAGGGGTCATTAGAAGGTACAGAGAGACAGATACAGAGATAGTAGGGGTCATTAGAAGGTAGAGAGAGACAGATATAGAGAGAGTATGGGTCATTAGAAGGTAGAGAGAGACAGATACAGAGAGAGTAGGGGTCATTATAAGTGACAGTTGGAAGGTAGAGAGAGACAGAGAGAGTAAAAACCAAATTGAGATTGT
This sequence comes from Salvelinus namaycush, assembly GCF_016432855.1. Lineage (NCBI taxonomy): Eukaryota > Metazoa > Chordata > Actinopteri > Salmoniformes > Salmonidae > Salvelinus > Salvelinus namaycush. The sequence continues at coordinate 3,706,411 of NC_052320.1, read as the reverse complement.
GTTTCCTGTTTCCAGTGGGTATGTGTTTCCTGTTTCCAGTGGGTATGTGTTTCCTGGTTCCAGTGGGTATGCGTTTCCTGGTTCCAGTGGGGGTGCGTTTCCTGTTTCCAGTGGGGGTGCGTTTCCTGTTTCCAGTGGGTATGCGTTTCCTGGTTCCAGTGGGTATGCGTTTCCTGGTTCCAGTGGGTATGCGTTTCCTGTTTCCAGTGGGTATGCGTTTCCTGTTTCCAGTGGGTATGCGTTTCCTGTTTCCAGTGGGGGGGTGTTTCCTGTTTCCAGTGGGGGGGTGTTTCCTGTTTCCAGTGGGGGGGTGTTTCCTGTTTCCAGTGTGTGTGTTTCCTGTTTCCAGTGGGGGTGTGTTTCCTGTTTCCAGTGGGGGGGTGTTTCCTGTTTCCAGTGGGGGTGTGTTTCCTGTTTCCAGTGGGTATGCGTTTCCTGTTTCCAGTGGGGGGGTGTTTCCTGTTTCCAGTGGGGGTGTGTTTCCTGTTTCCAGTGGGGGTGTGTTTCCTGTTTCCAGTGGGGGTGTGTTTCCTGTTTCCAGTGGGGGTGTGTTTCCTGTTTCCAGTGGGGGTGTGTGGTCCAGAGTCAGAAGGTTTACTACAACACCAGACCGGCACAGAAAACCTGCACCCAAACTGAGTTTGCAGAGGCATTTGAAAGTTTGCTACAATAAAAAAATGTGTGGCGGTCATCTCTCTCTCTCTTTCTCACTCTCTCACTTTCTCACTCTCTCTCTCACTTTCTCCATCTTTCTCACTTTCTCTCTCTCTCTCACACTTTCTCTCTCTCTCTCTCTTTCTCTCTCCCCCTCATCTCTGTCAGGCGTGTGATCGAGATGTTCAGTGTGGGTTTGGTCTATGCTGTGCTGTCAGTCTGTGGCTTAGGGGACTGCGGATGTGTATACCACGAGGGGAAGAGGGGGATGAGTGCCACCCCTTCAGTCACAAGGTGAGGAACACACACGCACGAACGCGCTCACACACACACACACACACACGCATGCATATGTTTGACGACACGTACTGGCTGGCACACGCACTCACACATGCGCAAACACTCACACACACAGGTATACACACACAAGCGCACGCACACACACACAAACACACAGAAGTGCACATAAACACACACAGTTGTTGCTTAGGATGATAACTTCAGAAGTTATTGACTTGTTTTCATCATGAATCAAACCAATGGAAGTAATACATCACTTTGATCGGCTGGAGATTGGCTCAGCCTCCAGCCGGGTTAGTTCACTCTACAAAGTTTATCTCTGGGAATTGACAACTGAATGGTTCTCCGTTTCCAACTGGAATAGTTCCATGATCTCTGGTGGCGTTTGACCAAGTCTGTTGATTTAGGCCATGAGCTGTTGGCTCAATGTGATTGAATGGATCCTAAGGGAGATCAATAAAGTTGAATCAAATGTAAATAATGTATATTTCTTCCAGGTGCCCTATCCAGGAAAACGACAGCATCACACCTGTCCATGTCTTCCTCACTTGGTCTGTACCAGCTACACAGGTAGCACATACAGGTGTACCAAAGACTTCAAAAACCTAGACTTTTGATGACAGAGGAGGAAGAAGAGGAGAGAGAAGAAGAGGAGAACGATGGGGAAACAATGACAGCAGCACATTCAATCACACATGACCTTCACTCTCTTCCCCTTACTTAGTCTCTCAATCACACATGACCTTCACTCTCTTCCCCTTACTTAGTTCCTCAATCACACATGACCTTCACCCTCTTTCCTTTACTTAGTTCCTCAATCACACATGACCTTCACCCTCTTCCCTTTACTTAGTCTCTCAATCACACATGACCTTCACTCTCTTCCCCTTACTTAGTTCCTCAATCACACATGACCTTCACACTCTTCCCTTTACTTAGTCTCTCAATCACACATGACCTTCACACTCTTCCCTTTACTTAGTTCCTCAATCACACATGACCTTCACTCTCTTCCCCTTACTTAGTTCCTCAATCACACATGACCTTCACCCTCTTCCCTTTACTTAGTCTCTCAATCACACATGACCTTCACCCTCTTCCCCTTACTTAGTCTCTCAATCACACATGACCTTCACCCTCTTCCCTTTACTTAGTCTCTCAATCACACATGACCTTCACCCTCTTCCCCTTACTTAGTCTCTCAATCACACATGACCTTCACTCTCTTCCCTTTACTTAGTTCCTCAATCACACATGACCTTCACTCTCTTCCCCTTACTTAGTTCCTCAATCACACATGACCTTCACTCTCTTCCCCTTACTTAGTTCCTCAATCACACATGACCTTCACTCTCTTCCCCTTCTTAGTTCTTCAATCACACATGACCTTCACCCTCTTTCCTTTACTTAGTTCCTCAATCACACATGACCTTCACCCTCTTTCCTTTACTTAGTTCCTCAATCACACATGACCTTCACTCTCTTCCCCTTCTTAGTTCTTCAATCACACATGACCTTCACCCTCTTCCCCTTACTTAGTCTCTCAATCACACATGACCTTCACTCTCTTCCCTTTACTTTGTCTTTGTTCTATGTACTATACTGTTATATATTCATGAGGATATAACATCTGTAAATACACCTCACTGTGCCCCACTGGCCACCAAAGACATGCCAATACAATATATACATGCTAAACTGTGCCAAGAAAGATACATAGCAACAATTTTTTTTAAAGTATGTACCAATTGCAGACTGTAGTTTTAATACACAGGCCTGTCAAAAGCTTGATGCAAATCACAATAATTGACTGTTTAATTCATATGCAAATGTATGTTTTTATTTATTATCAACATTTTTGCAAATTAAACTCACTGTATCATACCACTGGATCATACCACTGTATCATACCACTGGATCATACCACTGGATCATACCACTGTATCATACCACTGGATCATACCACTGGATCATACCACTGGATCATACCACTGGATCATACCACTGGATCATACCACTGTATCATACCACTGTATCATACCACTGGATCATACCACTGGATCATACCACTGGATCATACCACTGGATCATACCACTGGATCATACCACTGTATCATACCACTGTGAAAAACATATACTTACACTGTGTGTTGTGTCTGTTGTTGTTATGTAAGTAATTATGTAAGTTATATATACTGAACAAAAATATAAACTCAACATGCAACAATTTCAATGACTTTACTGAGTTACAGTTCATATAACTAATTCAGACAATTTAAATAAATGAATTAGGCCCTGGGTGGGCCTGGGAGGGCATAGACACACCCACTGGGGAGCCAGGCCCAGCCAATCAGAATGAGTTTTTCCCCACAAAAGGGTTTAATTACAGACAGAATACTCCTCAGTTTCATCAGCTGTCCGGGTGGCTGGTCTCAGACGAAGCCACATGTGGAGGTCCTGGGCTGGAGTGGTTACACGTGGTCAGCGGTTGTGAGGACGGTTGGCTGTACTGCCAAATTCTCGAAAACGACATTGGAGGTGGCTTATGGTAGAGAAATTAACATTAAATTCTCTGGCAATAGTTCTGGTGGACATACCTGCAGTCAGCATGCCAATTGCACGCTCCCTCAAAACTTGTGGCATTGTGTTGTGTGACAAAACGGCACATTTTAGAGTGGTCTTTTATTCTCACCAGCGGAAAGTGCTACTGTGTAATGATCATCCTGTTTAATCCGTTTCTTGATATGCCACACCTGTCAGGCGGATGGATTATCTTGGAAAAGGAGAAATACTAACTGGGATGTAAAAAATAAAATTGTGCACAAAATTTGAGAGAAATATGCTTTTTGTCCGTACGGTATGGAACATTTCTGGGGATCTTTTATTTCAGCTCATGGGACCAACACTTTACATGTTGTGTTTATGTTTTTTTGTTCAGTGTACAATCTTATCTCTTAGTGAAAGTCCATACCTCTTTGTTTTACTCGGGTATCACGTGGCCGTAATCAGCCTCTTCAAAACCCCCCTGGAACACTTGTCTTTCCAATGACTGAAACACGTGAGATTCAATGTCAAATGAGTCCGTAACTAAGGTTGTATTCAACATATGTTGTGGCTATAGAAACATAATTGGGAACAATCCGATTGTCAAAACAAGTCGTGACTCTGACTCAGAAAACAGTTCTAGTTATATATTCATAGCTGCATTCTGATGTTTGTTTACCATGTTTTCCCAGCCAATCAGTCAATTAGAAAGCATCATAGTTAAGCACTGTACTGTTCCTTGCATATTCCTTATCATCATCATCGTCATTTGGCTCCTGAGTGTCGCAGCGGTCTAAGGCGCTGCATCTCAGTGCAAGAGGCGTCACTACAGTCCCTGGATCGAATCCAGGCTGTATCACATCCGGCCGTAATTGGGAGTCCCATAGGGCAGAGCACAATTGGCCCAGCGTCGTCCGGGTTTGTCTCGGGTAGGCAGTCATTGTAAATAAGAATTTGTTCTTAACTGACTTGCCTAGTTCAATAAAACATATTAGCGTTTTGATTTATATTGTGGAGGATGCCATACCAAAGCAGTATATATCCTTTCAAGAGTTCGAATTGTGTCCTGCACGTCATCTTTATGTTATTGTTTTAAATTAGAAAAAGAAATGAGCATTTTCATCTTTAAACTGGTTAAAAGTTGATCGTTAAAATGTTTTGTCAGAGACTACCTCTACTATACCTTCAGACATTCTGTTGAATGTACTGATCACCAACGCCTGATTACAGACCAATTGTTCATGAATGATGTAAATAAACTGGTGTTGTTCTGTCAATATTCTGTGTATCGTCTGGGACATGAACCTTTTTCTTCATATATTGCTGTGTTGTTGTTAAACGCTGTTATCAAATAACTTTGGCAATGTTAAGCTAATCTACTTTCCAAATGGAAACATGGGACATTTTGATAAGATTATGAAAAGGTACATTCAGCATTACTTAGTCCCAGATATGTGCAGTGAAATATGTTCTTTTAGAGGGTCAGTCATAGAGGTACGGCGCTCCCAAGAGCAAATTAGGGTTAACGACAGATTTTTCTCCTGTTCCTTGTCGGCTCACGTTTCACAAAACAGTGATTGAGTTATGTTATTAGCCTAAATTATGACTATGCAATCTATTCATCACGTAAAGAATGGTAGCCTATTTTACATAAGTTTTTGCTATAATAGATGCACGAAGTCCTTTATTATAAAGGTTACATTTTATGGTGAAAAAAAAGAGCTTCCCTAAACTTTAAACTCACGTGCCGCCTACGCATGTCGGCATTTGAAGTCGGCCTTGTTGTTATTTGATCATGTGTATTATGCGTCTATTTCACGTTGCACTGAATATGCCGTTCCACAAGTAAATGAGACAATATACGATGAGGTTGAGTAATGGTCGACATTATACACCACATCACAAAACATTAGGAACACCTGCTCTTTCCATGACATAGACTGACCAGGTGAATCCAGGTGAAAGATATGATCCCTTATTGATGTCACTTCTTAAATCCACTTCAATCAGTGTAGATGAAGGCGAGGAGACGTGTTAAAGAATGATTTGCAAGCCTTGAGACAAATCAGACATGGATTGTGTATGTGTGCAATTCACTTTGCCATATTCTGTTTATCTAAAATGAACCCCCATACCCTAGGTTTAACTGAACTGACCCCACTATACTCCAGGTTTATCTGAGCTAACCCCCCATACCGTAGGTTTATCTGAACTGACCCCCCATATCCTGTTTATCTGAACTGACCCCCCATATCCTGTTTATCTGAACTGACCCCCCATACTCTAGGTTTATCTGAACTGATCCCCCATACTCTAGGTTTATCTGAACTGACCCCCCATATCCTAGGTTTATCTGAACTGACCCCCAATATCCCAGGTTTATCTGAACTGACCCCCCATACTCTAGGTTTATCTGAACTGACCCCCCATACCCTAGGTTTATCTGCACTGACCCCCCATACTCTAGGTTTATCTGAACTGACCCCCAATATCCTAGGTTTATCTGAACTGACCCCCCATATCCTAGGATTATCTGAACTGACCCCCCATATCCTAGGTTTATCTGAACTGACCCCCATATCCTTTATTTATCTGAACTGACCCCCCATACTCTAGGTTTATCTGAACTGACCCCCCATATCCTAGGTTTATCTGAACTGACCCCACTATATCCTAGGTTTATCTGAACTGACCCCCCATATCCTAGGTTTATCTGAACTGACCCCCCATACTCTAGGTTTATCTGAACTGACCCCCCCATACTCTAGGTTTATCTGAACTGACCCCCCCATACTCTAGGTTTATCTGAACTGACCCCCCCATATCCTGTTTATCTGAACTGACCCCCCATACTCTAGGTTTATCTGAACTGACCCCCATACTCTAGGTTTATCTGAACTGACCCCCCCATATCCTAGGTTTATCTGAACTGACCCCCCATACTCCAGGTTTATCTGAACTGACCCCCCATATCCTAGGTTTATCTGAACTGACCCCCCCATATCCTGTTTATCTGAACTGACCCCCCATACTCTAGGTTTATCTGAACTGACCCCCCCATACTCTAGGTTTATCTGAACTGACCCCCCATACTCTAGGTTTATCTGAACTGACCCCCCATACCCCAGGTTTATCTGAACTGACCCCCCCATATCCTGTTTATCTGAACTGACCCCCCCATACTCTAGGTTTATCTGAACTGACCCCCCATACTCTAGGTTTATCTGAACTGACCCCCTATACTCCAGGTTTATCTGAACTGACCCCCCATACTCCAGGTTTATCTGAACTGACCCCCCATACTCTAGGTTTATCTGAACTGACCCCCCATACTCTAGGTTTATCTGAACTGACCCCCCCATATCCTAGGTTTATCTGAACTGACCTCTATACTCCAGGTTTATCTGAACTGACCCCCCATATCCTAGGTTTATCTGAACTGACCCCCCATATCCTGTTTTTCTGAACTGACCCCCCATATCCTAGGTTTATCTGAACTGACCCCTCCATATCCTGTTTATCTGAACTGACCCCCCCATACTCTAGGTTTATCTGAACTGACCCCCCATACTCCAGGTTTATCTGAACTGACCCCCCATACTCTAGGTTTATCTGAACTGACCCCCCCATACTCTAGGTTTATCTGAACTGACCCCCCATATCCTAGGTTTATCTGAACTGAACCCCCATACTCCAGGTTTATCTGAACTGACCCCCCATATCCTAGGTTTATCTGAACTGAACCCCAATATCCCAGGTTTATCTGAACTGACCCCCCATACTCTAGGTTTATCTGAACTGACCCCCCATACTCTAGGTTTATCTGAACTGACCCCCATATCCTTTATTTATCTGAACTGACCCCCCATACTCTAGGTTTATCTGAACTGACCCCCCCATACTCTAGGTTTATCTGAACTGACCCCCCATATCCTAGGTTTATCTGAACTGAACCCCAATATCCCAGGTTTATCTGAACTGACCCCCCATACTCTAGGTTTATCTGAACTGACCCCACTGTTACACAGACTAGTATCCAGATATATTTTGCTTTCCCAGATTAGATGACTGTTCATTAACATTGTTCCTGAATTATATTTACTTTTGCTACATAGGCGTTTTATATTTGTAACCACTTCACACTTTTCTTATCTGAAGTTGTGTTATCACTAGTGTTCCAAATGGCACTCTGTTCCCTACATAGGGCACTACTTCTGACCAGAGGCATATGGGCCCTGTTCAAAAGTAGTGCACTATATAGGGGATAGCATGCCATTTTGGGACATACCCATAGCTTTGACATTGTGTGCTGAAGGAGGGCATTAACATGGTCGATTGGCTGTGGGATTGGGTCCTGGTGTCCAGGACGACTGTATATAAGGCCTGAGTTCTCCTCCTCCTAACTTCACTCCCTCTGTCCAAGAAGAACCAGAAGCAACCATGATGAACTGGGCTGTCCTCCTGTGTGCCCTAGTGGCCCTGTCCGAGTGTAATGTGAAGTAAGTTTTGTTCTTCTCTTCTCAGTCTGCATATTCTGTTTATTGTTGTCAGCACCTGACCCCAGGTCCAATTCCTGGTACATGGTAATTGCGGCGAATAAAGGGGATTTAGATTGTGACTGTTATTGTGTTTTCAGGATCTCTCTGATCAAGGGGAAGACTGCCAGAGAGACCCTGATGGAGAAGGGTATATGGGAGGAGACCAGGCTGAAGTTCCCCTACAACCCTATGGCCAAGTTCTACCAGACCGGTGATGAGGCTATGACCAACGACGCTGATGTAAGGCACAGACAGAAGCAGTATGGTGAAATGCCTGGTCACTGGTCCCACAACTGTTTTTGCTCTATAGCTAATGGCCACGGGAGTTGTCTATACAGCACAAACAGACCTGGGACCAGGCTAGTCTATAGGCTGTATGTTTATTGTTTCAAATATGTCATTACATGTTGGATATTGTGACTGCATAGTTTGAACCCCATTGGCTCTACAGTTTGTGTTCATGTCTTGCTTAAGTTAAATGTACACTGGCATGATCAGATTAATTATGAGCTTACAGAGGAGCATATAGCCAGCCATGCTTCTTGGCATGTGACTAGCTACGTTGTTAGACAAATGTCTGTTTCTTCATAGGACTGTGAAATGTTCACTTGTGTGACCCTGTCACCGTCTCCCTGCAGATGTCCTACTACGGAGTGATAACCATTGGAACCCCTCCCCAGTCCTTCAACGTCATCTTTGACACTGGCTCCTCCAACCTGTGGGTTCCCTCTGTCTACTGCTCCAGCCAGGCCTGCCGTGAGTATATCTTAGGGGTCTGTAGAACACTGCTGGCGTTGGAGAATAGCTATATTTCAAAGTAGTTTACGAGTAGTCTCTTGTGACAAAAGTTGCAAAATACAGTTTTATATTGAGTACTTAGCCAGAGAATGGGAGACTTGGTTGTCGGTTGAGGTTAAGGGCTGAGGGTTTGCAGCATAAGAGGGTTGGCTCAACACAATTAAACAATAGAATATGATTAATGCGTTTTTTCTATTGTCCCCTTAAGAGCGTGGATGGTAGCGAATAGATCAATACCAATGAATAAATGAATGTTCAGTTTTGCAATGGCACAGTATGTACTTGGTCTGTAATGAACATGTTCATGTTTTTAAATAGAGAATCATGCCAAATACAATCCTGCACAGTCCAGCACCTTCACGTGGGCCAACAAGCCTGTTTCCATTCAGTACGGAACTGGCAGCATGACTGGACAGCTGGCATACGACACTGTTTCGGTATGTAAATGTAGCTAGCTACACATTATTGTGATACATGTTTAATTGACACTTTCAATTACAACATACTGTACATTACATACAATGCAACCCCTCAAATAATCTTCCACTCAGCACCCGCCATCCCAAAGCGGTCCTGTTTTATATCATCACATGCTAAAAAGTATATTAGTAACTGACTCCAGTACAATCAGCAAAGAAATATAACTACTATTTTGGGTACACTCAATATGGCCGCCGGTCCACACGTCACCAAACAATTGACTTGAATGGGGAAATCGTATTCTAGTAATTCAATTTCTATGGTGCCCAGTGACTGACGCTTGCTGCTCTGTTTTTCCAGGTGGGCGGTATCTCTGTAACTAAGCAGATCTTTGGTGCCAGTCAGACCGAGGCTCCCTTCATGGCCCACATGGTTGCCGACGGTATCCTGGGCCTGGCTTTCCCCAACCTGGCGGCCTCTGGGGCCACACCCGTCTTTGACAACATGATGACCCAGGGCCTGGTGTCCCAGAGCCTCTTCTCTGTCTACCTGAGCGGGTAACATAGTAACTGTACAAATACACCTGGATGGGAGGTGGCCTTTTCTCTCTGAGCTGTGATATTAATACAGCAAGAACGTACCAGCGAATTAATATTAAATACAATTATACAACTGCTTTAAATGTCTTTGAAGGAAAGGTGACATCCATTTCAACATGTGTTGATGATTAAGCAACCTTGTTGACCTTTCTCCTCCTCCAATAGAAACTCAGCAGAGGGTAGTGTGGTGTCTTTCGGAGACATTGAGTCTAACTACTACACCGGACAGATCACCTGGATCCCCCTGTCCTCCGAGACCTACTGGCAGATCAACATGGACAGGTAGGTACACTAGTCCACACAGAGCCTATATCCTGGTCCATATCCATACAAAGATTCATGTCTATACAGTGCCTTCGGAAAGTATTCAGACCCCTTGACTTTTTCTACACATTAAGTTACAGCCTTATTCTAAAATCGATTGCATAGTTTCCCCCCCTTATCCATCTACACACAATGCTCCATAATGACAAAGCAAAAACAGGTTTTTGGAAACCTGATGTGTGTGTGTATATATATTAGAAATGTACATAAGGTTTCAGACCCTTTACTCAGTACTTTGTTGGAGCACCTTTTGCAGCGATTACAGCCTCAAGTCTTCTTGGGTATGACGCAACAAGCTTGGCACAACTGTATTTGGGGAGTTTCTCTGTACTTTGTGTCGTTCATCTTTCACTCGATCCCGATTAGTCTCCCAGTCCCTGCTGCTGAAAAACATTCCCACAGCATGATGCTGCCACCACATGCTTCACCGTAGGGATGGTGCCAGGTTTCCTCCAGACGTGACGCTTGGCATTCAGGCCAAAGAGTTCAATCTTGGTTTCATCAGATCAGAGAATCTTGTTTCTCATGGTCTGAGAGTCTTTAGGTGCCTTTTGGCAAACTCCAAGTGGGCTGTCATGTGCCTTTTACTGAGGAGTGGCTTCCATCTGGCCACTCTACCATAAAGGCCTGATTGGTGGAGTGCTGCAGAGATGGTTGTCTTTCTGGAAGGTTCTCCCATCTCCACAGATGAACTCTGGAGCTCTGTCAGAGTGACCATCGGGCTCTTGGTTACCTCCTTGACCAAGACCCTTCTTCCCCAATTGCTCAATTCTGACAGGCAGCCAGCTTTAAGAAGAGTGGTTCCAAACTTCTTCCATTTAAGAATGATGGAGGCCACTGGGTTCTTGGGGACCTTCAAAACTGCAGAAATGTTGTGGTACCCTTACCCAGTTCTGTGCCTTGACACAATCCTGTCTTGGAGCTCTACGGACAATTCCTTTGACCTCAGGCTTGGTTTTTGCTCTGACATGCATTGTCAAATGCGGGACCTTATATAGACAGGTGTGTGCCTTTTCAAATCATGTCCAATCAATTGAATTTACCACAGATGGACTCCAATCAAGTTGTAGAAACATCTCAAGGATGATCAATGGAAACAGGATGCATCTGAAATCAATTTCGAGTCTCATAGCAAAGGATCTGAATACTTATGTAAATATGGTATCTGTTTTAAATGTTTTATACATTTGCTAAAATGTCAAAAAACCTGCTGTCATGTTTTTTTTCTCGCTTTGTCATTATGGGGTATTGTGATGTCATTATGGGGTATTGCGATGTCATTATGGGGTATTGTGTGTGTAGATTGACGAGGAAGATGTTATATTTAATCCATTTTAGAATAAGGCTGTAATGTAAAAAAAAAAGTGTGGAAAAAGTCAACAGGTTTGATATTGGACAAGTACATGAAATGAACATACCTACTTCCTGTCTGGAGCCTATGACTAAATGTTGCTGTGCACTTAGCATGTTGAAGTTAATTTTCTCACAACAAACACCTAAAAATGGCAAGAAATATATACATACAACCAAATAGAGGAAGAACAGGTACTCAGCTAGTATTTGTCCTTCCAGCGTTACCATCAATGGCAACACAGTGGCTTGCAATGGTGGATGTCAGGCTATCATAGATACTGGCACCTCCCAGATCGTTGGACCAACCACTGACATCAACAACATGAACAGCTGGGTCGGAGCCACCACTGACCAGTATGGAGATGTGAGTTACACGCACGCACACACACACACACACACGTGTCCAACTACAAGGCTTTTCACACTACTGAGCGGAACCAAGCCAACCCAAGCTGCACTAAGCTGCCTGGTCTTGTTAGTTGTTGGAACGACCGTATTGTTGGAACAACCATGCTACAAATATTTGGGTTGGGACCGGCGTGGTAGTGTGAAAAGGGTGTACATCTGTTCTTGATGTTTTTCCCCTCAATCACCGCCTCCCCTTTGATTAACCACAGAATAAATTACAACATGTTATTACTCCTCTCATAGGCCACCGTGAACTGCAACAACATCGCCAACATGCCCGCGGTGACCTTTACCCTCAACGGAAACGCCTTCACCATCCCTGCCTCCGCCTACACCTCCCAGGTAGTCTACTGAAACACATGTTACATACAACCTATCACCTCCCAGGTAGTCTACTGAAAGACATGTTACATACAACCTATCACCTCCCAGGTAGTCTACTGAAAGACATGTTACATACAACCTATATGACCCATCTGATCTTTAATGCTGATGTGTTTCGTAGCTCCTTCATCAGAACACAGGTACATCTGAGACGTAACCTTTCTTTTAGATCCTAGAAGCAAAGGGCCTCACATGCCTGATTTTCCTCCTTTCTCTCTCTCTCTGTAGAGCTCCTACGGCTGTAGGACTGGTTTTGGTAACGGTGGAACTCAGCAGCTCTGGATCCTTGGAGATGTCTTCATCAGGCAGTACTATGCCATCTTTGACAGGCAGAACAACAATGTCGGTCTGGCCCAGATCGCGTAAGATATCTACTGTGAAAGAAGTCTGGATTGAATGGAAGTCTTCCAGTTATGAATAGTAATATGTTATATATGTGATTGTAGCACTAGAATTGGCATAGTTGGGGAAATGTTGTAGATTGTGAAATGTGCACAGTTGCCAAAGAATAAAATACACTATATTCCCAATGCTAAAATGTGTGTTTGGTTGTCTGTAGCTCTTTCTCCCTGAAGTGAAACTATCCTCTTGTGGAACCTCTTAATGTAAGAGAAATAATAGAATACTATAGAATATAGATCTGGACATGGTGAAGGCAGGTAGGCCCAGAACCATAGATAACCATCTGTTATAGGACTCGGGGTACGAGAACGCTCTGGCTGTAAGGGTTTTCTCCAGAGGAAACTGATAAGGACATGGTGATTGGATGCCAGATAACCTGATGTCCCGATAGATACTGTATCTATCTCAGCCTGTCAATAGAACCAGCTTGTTGAAAGACAGTCTGATATCAAACTCAAAAGTAAATCCTGGTGCAGCGGATTGATCCTTTATTTGTATGGTTTATGAGTCAAAATAGATATAAATCAATCACCTTAAAGCTAGAATCTGTATCTGAAACAAAGTGGTCACCCCACCTGTTTTGGTAAAAAGCTGAGGGATGGGCCTGGAGAAATGAAACCACTCTCAAATGAATAGACAGAGCTGTGGATGCAACGACTGACCATCCATGATATCAACATGATGGCATAAAACTTAGATTCAATCAAATCAAGTGTTAACTGGCGATAGCCGACACCCGCACAGCTGATGTTTTGGCGGTGTCGGAGGTGGAACTGCGTTGGAGAGGTCAAATCGGTGAGCAGCTGCTCTTGTGCCTGCGTGACAATGATCTCACCCGTCCCACTCGCTCCCACTCCTGTTAGAAGTTCAAAGCAAGAATATGTAGGCTATTTAAGCAATAAGGCCCGGCGAGGTGTGGTATATGGCCAATATACCACGGCTAAGGGCTGTTCTAAGCAAGACACAATGCGGAGTGCCTGGATACAGCCCTTAGCCGTGGTATATTGGCCATATAATCACAAACCCCCAAGGTGCCTTATTGCTATTATAAACTGGTTACCAACGTAATTAGAGCAGTAAAAATAAATGTTTTGTCATACCTTACTCTTACCTGTGTCCTGCGCCTGACTCCTTCGCTATCTTTTAGATAGACTCTGACACAATCACGCACCTCTTAGAAGGAGTCAGGCGCAGGACACAGGTAAGAGTAACAATCACTGATTTACTCAATCCAAAACGTAACAAAACACCGCCCGAACAAGGAGAGGCAACGACTTCGGTGGATGTCGTGACAGATACAGAGATAGTAGGGGTCATTAGAAGGTAGAGAGACAGATACAGAGAGAGTAGGGGTCATTAGAAGGTAGAGAGAGACAGATATAGAGAGAGTAGGGGTCATTAGAAGGTAGAGAGAGACAGATACAGAGAGAGTAGGGGTCATTAGAAGTGACAGTTGGAAGGTAGAGAGAGACATAGAGAGTAAACACCAAATTGAGACAGCATGTAGAATTCTGCAAAAATAAAAATATAAAATATCCTCTGTGTTCACCAAATAATGCATGCAGATCAGAATTAGGACGATACCCGCTAATTATCAAATTCCAGAAAAGAGACGTTAAATTCTACAACCAATTCTCAAACCTTCCATAACAAAGCCATCACCTACAGAGAAATAAACCTGGAGAAGAGCCCGCTAAGATTGCTGGTCCTGGGGTTCTGTTCACAAACAGACTCCACAGAGCCCCAGGAGAGCAACACAATTAGACCCAACCATAGGCGGAAATCCCAAGGGGGACGGGGGGGACACAACCCCCCATCCTGGGAAAAATATGATTTGTCCCCCCCAATATATCACTGTAAACATAACTATGTAATTTCAATAATATTAATAATACGCAATGAAAGCACTTGTGCTGATTATAGACACTTAATAGCTTGTCTTTAAGTTTTAAAAGATTGCGACCCCCCCCCTGCCATTTGCACAGGTACTGTGCATCAAATCAAATCAAATCAAATGTATTTATATAGCCCTTCTTACATCAGCTGATATCTCAAAGTGCTGTCCAGAAACCCAGCCTAAAACCTCAAACAGCAAGCAATGCAGGTGTAGAAGCACGGTGGCTAGGAAAAACTCCCTAGAAAGGCCAAAACCTAGGAAGAAACCTAGAGAGGAACCATGCTATGAGGGGTGGCCAGTCCTCTTCTGGCTGTGTCGGGTGGAGATTATAACAGAACATGGCCAAGATGTTCAAATGTTCATAAATGACCAGCATGGTCAAATAATAATAATCACAGTAGTTGTCGAGGGTGCAACAAGTCAGCAAATCAGGAGTAAATGTCAGTTGGCTTTTCATAGCCGATCATTAAGAGTATCTCTACCGCTCCTGCTGTCTCTAGAGAGTTGAAAACAGCAGGTCTGGGACAGGTAGCACGTCCGGTGAACAGGTCAGGGTTCCATAGCCGCAGGCAGAACAGTTGAAACTGGAGCAGCAGCACGGCCAGGCGGACTGGGGACAGCAAGTAGTCATCATGCCAGGTAGTCCTGAGACATGGTCCCAGGGCTCAGGTCCTCCGAGAGAGAGAAAGAAAGACAGAGAGAAAGAAAGAGAGAATTAGAGAGAGCATACTTAAATTCACACAGGACACCGGATAAGACAGGAGAAGTACTCCAGATATAACAAACTGACCCTAGGCCCCCGACACATAAACTACTGCAGCATAAATACTGGAGGATGAGAGAGGAGGGGTCAGGAGACACTGTGGCCCCATCCGATGATACCCCCGGCCAGGGCCAAACAGGCAGGATATAACCCCACCCACTTTGCCAAAGCACAGCCCCCACACCACTAGAGGGATATCTTCAACCACCAACTTACCATCCTGAGACAAGGCCGAGTATAGCCCACAAAGATCTCCGCCACGGCACAACCCAAGGGGGGGACGCCAACCCAGACAGGAAGATCACGTCAGTGACTCAACCCACTCAAGTGACGCACCCCTCCTAGGGATGGCATGGAAGAGCACCAGTAAGCCAGTGACTCAGCCCCTGTAATAGGGATAGAGGCAGAGAATCCCAGTGTAGAGGAATCAGCCATGCAGAGACAGCACTCCTAGAATTATGGTTTGTAAAAAATAAAAATAAATTGTATATATTTTTTATATTAGTTCGATCATTGTTGGATGACAATGATTCAAAAAATAAAGCAATAAAGTATACATTTGAATCAATCGCTTTCGGAGGTTTTAAATAAAAATAAAAATTAGTAATCTTTAAACAGTAAGCTAGTAATATATAAAATAAATGCAAAATCTTTAATGGTTTAAAAAAATGGACTTAGCAAGTTTGACTCAAACCTTTCCAAAATAGGCAGTAATGTTGCCCTCATGTTTTAAGATATTAGATTTGTTTTTGCTTTGAGAAAAAAAAAATAGTTAAACTGTAAAAAGACAGGTGATTAGATAAGTGATCTGTAGTGATTTTTATATATTCTATAAATACTGATTCAATTGCACTCAAGGCAACAGTCATTGTAATGTTTACTTTTTTACACTCCTGGGCCAGACTACACTCAATCATATGACCTACTAAAGAGATGAGTCTTCAGTAAAGACTTAAAGGTTGAGACCGAGTTTGCGTCTCTCACATGGGTAGGCAGACCATTCCAGAAAAATGGAGCTCTATAGGAGAAAGCCCTGCCTCCAGCTGTTTGCTTGGAAATTTTAGGGATAATTAGGAGGCCTGTGTCTTACGTGTAGGTAGCGTACGTGTAGGTATGTACGGCAGGACCAAATCGGAAAGATAGGTAGGAGCAAGCCCATGTAATGCTTTGTAGGTTAGCAGTAAAACATTGAAATCAGCCCTTGCCTTTACAGGAAGCCAGTGTAGGGAGGCTAGCACTGGAGTAATATGATTAATTTTTTTGGTTCTAGTCAGGATTCTAGCAGCCGTATTTAGCACTAACTGAAGTTTATTTAGTGCTTTATCCGGGTAGCTGGAAAGTAGAGCATTGCGGTAGTCTAACCTAGAAGTAACAAAAGCATGGATACATTTTTCTGCATCATTTTTGGACAGAAAGTTTCTGATTTTTGCAATGTTACGTAGATGGAAAAAAGCTGTCCTTGAAACAGTCTTGATATGTTCGTCAAAAGAGAGATCAGGGTCCAGAGTAATGCCGAGGTCCTTCACAGTTTTATTTGAGACGACTGTACAACCATCAAGATTAATTGTCAGATCCAACAGAAGATCTCTTTGTTTCTTGGGACCTAGAACAAGCATCTCTGTTTTATCCGAGTTTAAAAGTAGAAAGTTTGCAGCCATCCACTTCCTTATGTCTGAAACACAGGCTTCTAGCGAGGGCAATTTTGGCGCTTCACCATGTTTCATTGAAATGTAAAGCAGTGTGTCATCCGCATAGCAGTGAAAATTAACATTATGTTTTCGAATGACATCCCCAAGAGGTAAAATATATAGTGAATACAATAGTGATCCTAAAACGGAACCTTGAGGAACACCGAAATGTACAGTTGATTTGTCAGAGGACAAACCATTCACAGAGACAAACTGATATCTTTCCGACAGATAAGATCTAAACCAGGCCAGAACTTGTCCATGTAGACCAATTTGGGTTTCCAATCTCTCCAAAAGAATGTGGTGATCGATGGTATCAAAAGCAGCACTAAGGTCTAGGAGCACGAGGACAGATGCAGAGCCTCAGTCTGACGCCATTAAAAGGTAATTTACCACCTTCACAAGTGCAGTCTCAGTGCTATGATGGGGTCTAAAACCAGACTGAAGCATTTCGTATACATTGTTTGTCTTCAGGAAGGCAGTGAGTTGCTGCGCAACAGCTTTTTCTAAAATGTTTGAGAGGAATGGAAGATTTGATATAGGCCGATAGTCTTTTATATTTTCTGGGTCAAGGTTTGGCTTTTTCAAGAGAGGCTTTATTATTGCCACTTTTAGTGAGTTTGGTACACATCCGGTGGATAGAGAGACGTTTATTATGTTCAACATAGGAGGGCCAAGCACAGGAAGCAGCTCTTTCAGTAGTTTAGTTGGAATAGGGTCCAGTATGCAGCTTGAAGGTTTAGAGGCCATGATTATTTTCATAATTGTGTCAAGAGATATAGTACTAAAACACTTGAGTGTCTCTCTTGATCCTAGGTCCTGGCAGAGTTGTGCAGACTCAGGACAACTGAGCTTTGGAGGAATAGGCAGATTTAAAGAGGAGTCTGTAATTTGCTTTCTAATGATCATGATCTTTTCCTCAAAGAAGTTCATGAATTTATTACTGCTGAGGTGAAAGCCATCCTCTCTTGGGGAATGCTGCTTTTTAGTTAGGTTTATGACAGTATCAAAAATAAATTTCGGATTGTTCTTATTTTCCTCAATTAAGTTGGAAAAATAGGATGATCGAGCAGCAGTGAGGGCTCTTCGATACTGCAAGGTACTGTCTTTCCAAGCTAGCCGGAAGACTTCCAGTTTGGTGTGGCGCCATTTCCGTTCCAATTTTTTGGAAGCTTGCTTCAGTGCTCGGGTATTTTCTGTATACCAGGGAGCTAGTTTCTTATGACAAATGTTTTTAGTTTTTAGGGGTGCGACTGCATCTAGGGTATTGCGCAAGGTTAAATTGAGTTCCTCAGTTAGGTGGTTAACCGATTTTTGTTCTCTGACGTCCTTGGGTAGGCAGAGGGAGTCTGGAAAGGCATCTAGGAATCTTTGGGTTGACTGAGAATTTATAGCACGACTTTTGATGCTCCTTGGTTGGGGTCTGAGCAGATTATTTGTTGCGATTACAAACGTAATAAAATGGTGGTCCAATAGTCCAGGATTATGAGGAAAAACATTAAGATCCACAACATATCCACAGTATATATCCTTTCGAGAGTTCGAATTGTGTCCTGCACGTCATCTTTAGGTTATTGTTTTAAATTAGAAAAATAAATCGGCATTTTCATCTTTAAACTGGTTAAAAGTTGATCGTTAAAATGTTTTGTCAGAGACTACCTCTACTATACCTTCAGACATTCTGTTGAATGTACTGATCACCAACGCCTGATTACAGACCAATTGTTCATTAATGATGTAAATAAACTGGTGTTGTTCTGTCAATATTCTGTGTATCGTCTGGGACATGAACCTTTTTCTTCATATATTGCTGTGTTGTTGTTAAACGCTGTTATCAAATAACTTTGGCAATGTTAAGCTAATCTACTTTCCAAATGGAAACATGGGACATTTTGATAAGATTATGAAAAGGTACATTCAGCATTACTTAGTCCCAGATATGTGCAGTGAAATATGTTCTTTTAGAGGGTCAGTCATAGAGGTACGGCGCTCCCAAGAGCAAATTAGGGTTAACGACAGATTTTTCTCCTGTTCCTTGTCGGCTCACGTTTCACAAAACAGTGATTGAGTTATGTTATTAGCCTAAATTATGACTATGCAATCTATTCATCACGTAAAGAATGGTAGCCTATTTTACATAAGTTTTTGCTATAATAGATGCACGCAATCCTTTAATATAAAGGTTACATTTTATGGTGAAAAAAAAGAGCTTCCCTAAACTTTAAACTCACGTGCCGCCTACGCATGTCGGCATTTGAAGTCGGCCTTGTTGTTATTTGATCATGTGTATTATGCGTCTATTTCACGTTGCACTGAATATGCCGTTCCACAAGTAAATGAGACAATATACGATGAGGTTGAGTAATGGTCGACATTATACACCACATCACAAAACATTAGGAACACCTGCTCTTTCCATGACATAGACTGACCAGGTGAATCCAGGTGAAAGATATGATCCCTTATTGATGTCACTTCTTATATCCACTTCAATCAGTGTAGATGAAGGCGAGGAGACGTGTTAAAGAATGATTTGCAAGCCTTGAGACAAATCAGACATGGATTGTGTATGTGTGCAATTCACTTTGCCATATTCTGTTTATCTAAACTGACCCCCCATACCCTAGGTTTAACTGAACTGACCCCACTATACTCCAGGTTTATCTGAGCTAACCCCCCATACCGTAGGTTTATCTGAACTGACCCCCCATATCCTGTTTATCTGAACTGACCCCCCATATCCTGTTTATCTGAACTGACTCCCTATACTCTAGGTTTATCTGAACTGATCCCCCATACTCTAGGTTTATCTGAACTGACCCCCCATACTCTAGGTTTATCTGAACTGACCCCCCATATCCTAGGTTTATCTGAACTGACCCCCAATATCCCAGGTTTATCTGAACTGACCCCCCATACTCTAGGTTTATCTGAACTGACCCCCCATACCCTAGGTTTATCTGCACTGACCCCCCATACCCTAGGTTTATCTGAACTGACCCCCAATATCCCAGGTTTATCTGAACTGACCCCCCATACCCTAGGTTTATCTGAACTGACCCCCCATACTCTAGGTTTATCTGAACTGACCCCCCATACCCCAGGTTTATCTGAACTGACCCCCCATACTCTAGGTTTATCTGAACTGACCCCCCATACCCTAGGTTTATCTGAACTGACCCCCAATATCCCAGGTTTATCTGAACTGACCCCCCATACTCTAGGTTTATCTGAACTGACCCCCCATACTCTAGGTTTATCTGAACTGACCCCCCATACTCTAGGTTTATCTGAACTGACCCCCCATACTCTAGGTTTATCTGCACTGACCCCCCATACTCTAGGTTTATCTGAACTGACCCCCCATACTCTAGGTTTATCTGAACTGACCCCCCATACTCTAGGTTTATCTGAACTGACCCCCCATACTCTAGGTTTATCTGAACTGACCCCCCATATCCTAGGTTTATCTGAACTGACCCCCCATACTCTAGGTTTATCTGAACTGACCCCCCATACTCTAGGTTTATCTGAACTGACCCCCCCATACTCCAGGTTTATCTGAACTGACCCCCCATACTCTAGGTTTATCTGAACTGACCCCCCATACTCTAGGTTTATCTGAACTGACCCCCCATACTCTAGGTTTATCTGAACTGATCCCCCATACTCTAGGTTTATCTGAACTGACCCCCCATATCCTGTTTATCTGAACTGACCCCCATATCCTAGGTTTATCTGAACTGACCCCCCATACTCTAGGTTTATCTGAACTGACCCCCCATACTCTAGGTTTATCTGAACTGACCCCCCATACTCTAGGTTTATCTGAACTGACCCCCCATACTCTAGGTTTATCTGAACTGACCCCCCCATATCCTAGGTTTATCTGAACTGACCCCCCCATATCCTAGGTTTATCTGAACTGACCCCCCATACTCCAGGTTTATCTGAACTGACCCCCCATATCCTGTTTATCTGAACTGACCCCCCATATCCTGTTTTTCTGAACTGACCCCCCATACTCCAGGTTTATCTGAACTGACCCCCCATACTCTAGGTTTATCTGAACTGACCCCCCCATACTCTAGGTTTATCTGAACTGACCCCCCATACTCTAGGTTTATCTGAACTGACCCCCCATTTCCTAGGTTTATCTGAACTGACCCCCCATACTCTAGGTTTATCTGAACTGACCCCCCATATCCTAGGTTTATCTGAACTGACCCCCCATACTCTAGGTTTATCTGAACTGACCCCCCATACTCCAGGTTTATCTGAACTGACCCCCCATACTCTAGGTTTATCTGAACTGACCCCCCATACTCTAGGTTTATCTGAACTGACCCCCCATACTCTAGGTTTATCTGAACTGACCCCCCCATATCCTAGGTTTATCTGAACTGACCACCCCATACTCTAGGTTTATCTGAACTGACCCCCCATACCCTAGGTTTATCTGAACTGACCCCCCATACTCTAGGTTTATCTGAACGGACCCCCCATATCCTAGGTTTATCTGAACTGACCCCCCATACTCTAGGTTTATCTGAACTGACCCCCCATATCCTGTTTTTCTGAACTGACCCCCCATATCCCAGGTTTATCTGAACTGACCCCCCATACCCTAGGTTTATCTGAACTGACCCCCCATACTCTAGGTTTATCTGAACTGACCCCCCCATACTCTAGGTTTATCTGAACTGACCCCCCATACTCTAGGTTTATCTGAACTGACCCCCAATATCCCAGGTTTATCTGAACTGACCCCCCCATACTCTAGGTTTATCTGAACTGACCCCCCATACTCCAGGTTTATCTGAACTGACCCCCCATACTCTAGGTTTATCTGAACTGAACCCCCATACTCCAGGTTTATCTGAACTGACCCCCCATTCTCTAGGTTTATCTGAACTGACCCCCCCATACTCTAGGTTTATCTGAACTGACCCCCCCATACTCTAGGTTTATCTGAACTGACCCCCCATACTCTAGGTTTATCTGAACTGACCCCCCCATATCCTAGGTTTATCTGAACTGAACCCCCATATCCCAGGTTTATCTGAACTGACCCCCCATATCCTAGGTTTATCTGAACTGAACCCCAATATCCCAGGTTTATCTGAACTGACCCCCCATACTCTAGGTTTATCTGAACTGACCCCCCCATATCCTAGGTTTATCTGAACTGAACCCCAATATCCCAGGTTTATCTGAACTGACCCCCCATATCCTAGGTTTATCTGAACTGAACCCCAATATCCTAGGTTTATCTGAACTGACCCCCCCATATCCTAGGTTTATCTGAACTGAACCCCAATATCCCAGGTTTATCTGAACTGACCCCCCCATATCCTAGGTTTATCTGAACTGAACCCCAATATCCCAGGTTTATCTGAACTGACCCCCCATACTCTAGGTTTATCTGAACTGACCCCCCATACCCTAGGTTTATCTGCACTGACCCCCCATACTCTAGGTTTATCTGAACTGACCCCCAATATCCTAGGTTTATCTGAACTGACCCCCCATACTCTAGGTTTATCTGAACTGACCCCCCATACCCTAGGTTTATCTGCACTGACCCCCCATACTCTAGGTTTATCTGAACTGACCCCCTATACTCTAGGTTTATCTGAACTGACCCCCCCATATCCTAGGTTTATCTGAACTGACCCCCCATACTCTAGGTTTATCTGAACTGACCCCCCATACCCTAGGTTTATCTGCACTGACCCCCCATACTCTAGGTTTATCTGAACTGACCCCCTATACTCTAGGTTTATCTGAACTGACCCCCCATACCCTAGGTTTATCTGCACTGACCCCCCATACTCTAGGTTTATCTGAACTGACCCCCTATACTCTAGGTTTATCTGAACTGACCCCCCATACCCTAGGTTTATCTGCACTGACCCCCCATACTCTAGGTTTATCTGAACTGACCCCCTATACTCTAGGTTTATCTGAACTGACCCCCCATACTCTAGGTTTATCTGAACTGACCCCACCATACTCTAGGTTTATCTGAACTGACCCCCCATACTCTAGGTTTATCTGAACTGACCCCCCATATCCTAGGTTTATCTGAACTGACCCCCCATACTCCAGGTTTATCTGAACTGACCCCCCATACTCTAGGTTTATCTGAACTGACCCCCCCATACTCTAGGTTTATCTGAACTGACCCCCCATATCCTAGGTTTATCTGAACTGACCCCCCCATATCCTAGGTTTATCTGAACTGACCCCCCCATATCCTAGGTTTATCTGAACTGACCCCCCCATATCCTAGGTTTATCTGAACTGACCCCCCATACTCCAGGTTTATCTGAACTGACCCCCCATATCCTGTTTATCTGAACTGACCCCCCATATCCTGTTTTTCTGAACTGACCCCCCATATCCTAGGTTTATCTGAACTGACCCCCCATACTCTAGGTTTATCTGAACTGACCCCCCATACTCCAGGTTTATCTGAACTGACTCCCCATACTCTAGGTTTATCTGAACTGACCCCCCATACTCTAGGTTTATCTGAACGGACCCCCCATATCCTAGGTTTATCTGAACTGACCCCCCATACTCTAGGTTTATCTGAACTGACCCCCCATACTCCAGGTTTATCTAAACTGACCCCCTATACTCCAGGTTTATCTGAACTGACCCCCCATACTCTAGGTTTATCTAAACTGACCCCACTGTTACACAGACTAGTATCCAGATATATTTTGCTTTCCCAGATTAGATGACTGTTCATTAACATTGTTCCTGAATTATATTTACTTTTGCTACATAGGCGTTTTATATTTGTAACCACTTCACACTTTTCTTATCTGAAGTTGTGTTATCACTAGTGTTCCAAATGGCACTCTGTTCCCTACATAGGGCACTACTTCTGACCAGAGGCATATGGGCCCTGTTCAAAAGTAGTGCACTATATAGGGGATAGCATGCCATTTTGGGACATACCCATAGCTTTGACATTGTGTGCTGAAGGAGGGCATTAACATGGTCGATTGGCTGTGGGATTGGGTCCTGGTGTCCAGGACGACTGTATATAAGGCCTGAGTTCTCCTCCTCCTAACTTCACTCCCTCTGTCCAAGAAGAACCAGAAGCAACCATGATGAACTGGGCTGTCCTCCTGTGTGCCCTAGTGGCCCTGTCCGAGTGTAATGTGAAGTAAGTTTTGTTCTTCTCTTCTCAGTCTGCATATTCTGTTTATTGTTGTCAGCACCTGACCCCAGGTCCAATTCCTGGTACATGGTAATTGCGGCGAATAAAGGGGATTTAGATTGTGACTGTTATTGTGTTTTCAGGATCTCTCTGATCAAGGGGAAGACTGCCAGAGAGACCCTGATGGAGAAGGGTATATGGGAGGAGACCAGGCTGAAGTTCCCCTACAACCCTATGGCCAAGTTCTACCAGACCGGTGATGAGGCTATGACCAACGACGCTGATGTAAGGCACAGACAGAAGCAGTATGGTGAAATGCCTGGTCACTGGTCCCACAACTGTTTTTGCTCTATAGCTAATGGCCACGGGAGTTGTCTATACAGCACAAACAGACCTGGGACCAGGCTAGTCTATAGGCTGTATGTTTATTGTTTCAAATATGTCATTACATGTTGGATATTGTGACTGCATAGTTTGAACCCCATTGGCTCTACAGTTTGTGTTCATGTCTTGCTTAAGTTAAATGTACACTGGCATGATCAGATTAATTATGAGCTTACAGAGGAGCATATAGCCAGCCATGCTTCTTGGCATGTGACTAGCTACGTTGTTAGACAAATGTCTGTTTCTTCATAGGACTGTGAAATGTTCACTTGTGTGACCCTGTCACCGTCTCCCTGCAGATGTCCTACTACGGAGTGATAACCATTGGAACCCCTCCCCAGTCCTTCAACGTCATCTTTGACACTGGCTCCTCCAACCTGTGGGTTCCCTCTGTCTACTGCTCCAGCCAGGCCTGCCGTGAGTATATCTTAGGGGTCTGTAGAACACTGCTGGCGTTGGAGAATAGCTATATTTCAAAGTAGTTTACGAGTAGTCTCTTGTGACAAAAGTTGCAAAATACAGTTTTATATTGAGTACTTAGCCAGAGAATGGGAGACTTGGTTGTCGGTTGAGGTTAGGGGCTGAGGGTTTACAGCATAAGAGGGTTGGCTCAACACAATTAAACAATAGAATAGGATTAATGCATTTTTTCTATTGTCCCCTTAAGAGCGTGGATGGTAGCGAATAGATCAATACCAATGAATAAATGAATGTTCAGTTTTGCAATGGCACAGTATGTACTTGGTCTGTAATGAACATGTTCATGTTTTTAAATAGAGAATCATGCCAAATACAATCCTGCACAGTCCAGCACCTTCACGTGGGCCAACAAGCCTGTTTCCATTCAGTACGGAACTGGCAGCATGACTGGACAGCTGGCATACGACACTGTTTCGGTATGTAAATGTAGCTAGCTACACATTATTGTGATACATGTTTAATTGACACTTTCAATTACAACATACTGTACATTACATACAATGCAACCCCTCAAATAATCTTCCACTCAGCACCCGCCATCCCAAAGCGGTCCTGTTTTATATCATCACATGCTAAAAAGTATATTAGTAACTGACTCCAGTACAATCAGCAAAGAAATATAACTACTATTTTGGGTACACTCAATATGGCCGCCGGTCCACACGTCACCAAACAATTGACTTGAATGGGGAAATCGTATTCTAGTAATTCAATTTCTATGGTGCCCAGTGACTGACGCTTGCTGCTCTGTTTTTCCAGGTGGGCGGTATCTCTGTAACTAAGCAGATCTTTGGTGCCAGTCAGACCGAGGCTCCCTTCATGGCCCACATGGTTGCCGACGGTATCCTGGGCCTGGCTTTCCCCAACCTGGCGGCCTCTGGGGCCACACCCGTCTTTGACAACATGATGACCCAGGGCCTGGTGTCCCAGAGCCTCTTCTCTGTCTACCTGAGCGGGTAACATAGTAACTGTACAAATACACCTGGATGGGAGGTGGCCTTTTCTCTCTGAGCTGTGATATTAATACAGCAAGAACGTACCAGCGAATTAATATTAAATACAATTATACAACTGCTTTAAATGTCTTTGAAGGAAAGGTGACATCCATTTCAACATGTGTTGATGATTAAGCAACCTTGTTGACCTTTCTCCTCCTCCAATAGAAACTCAGCAGAGGGTAGTGTGGTGTCTTTCGGAGACATTGAGTCTAACTACTACACCGGACAGATCACCTGGATCCCCCTGTCCTCCGAGACCTACTGGCAGATCAACATGGACAGGTAGGTACACTAGTCCACACAGAGCCTATATCCTGGTCCATATCCATACAAAGATTCATGTCTATACAGTGCCTTCGGAAAGTATTCAGACCCCTTGACTTTTTCTACACATTAAGTTACAGCCTTATTCTAAAATCGATTGCATAGTTTCCCCCCCTTATCCATCTACACACAATGCTCCATAATGACAAAGCAAAAACAGGTTTTTGGAAACCTGATGTGTGTGTGTATATATATTAGAAATTTACATAAGGTTTCAGACCCTTTAACTCAGTACTTTGTTGGAGCACCTTTTGCAGCGATTACAGCCTCAAGTCTTCTTGGGTATGACGCAACAAGCTTGGCACAACTGTATTTGGGGAGTTTCTCTGTACTTTGTGTCGTTCATCTTTCACTCGATCCCGATTAGTCTCCCAGTCCCTGCTGCTGAAAAACATTCCCACAGCATGATGCTGCCACCACATGCTTCACCGTAGGGATGGTGCCAGGTTTCCTCCAGACGTGACGCTTGGCATTCAGGCCAAAGAGTTCAATCTTGGTTTCATCAGATCAGAGAATCTTGTTTCTCATGGTCTGAGAGTCTTTAGGTGCCTTTTGGCAAACTCCAAGTGGGCTGTCATGTGCCTTTTACTGAGGAGTGGCTTCCATCTGGCCACTCTACCATAAAGGCCTGATTGGTGGAGTGCTGCAGAGATGGTTGTCTTTCTGGAAGGTTCTCCCATCTCCACAGATGAACTCTGGAGCTCTGTCAGAGTGACCATCGGGCTCTTGGTTACCTCCTTGACCAAGACCCTTCTTCCCCAATTGCTCAATTCTGACAGGCAGCCAGCTTTAAGAAGAGTGGTTCCAAACTTCTTCCATTTAAGAATGATGGAGGCCACTGGGTTCTTGGGGACCTTCAAAACTGCAGAAATGTTGTGGTACCCTTACCCAGTTCTGTGCCTTGACACAATCCTGTCTTGGAGCTCTACGGACAATTCCTTTGACCTCAGGCTTGGTTTTTGCTCTGACATGCATTGTCAAATGCGGGACCTTATATAGACAGGTGTGTGCCTTTTCAAATCATGTCCAATCAATTGAATTTACCACAGATGGACTCCAATAAAGTTGTAGAAACATCTCAAGGATGATCAATGGAAACAGGATGCATCTGAAATCAATTTCGAGTCTCATAGCAAAGGATCTGAATACTTATGTAAATATGGTATCTGTTTTAAATGTTTTATACATTTGCTAAAATGTCAAAAAACCTGCTGTCATGTTTTTTTTCTCGCTTTGTCATTATGGGGTATTGTGATGTCATTATGGGGTATTGCGATGTCATTATGGGGTATTGTGTGTGTAGATTGACGAGGAAGATGTTATATTTAATCCATTTTAGAATAAGGCTGTAATGTAAAAAAAAAAGTGTGGAAAAAGTCAACAGGTTTGATATTGGACAAGTACATGAAATGAACATACCTACTTCCTGTCTGGAGCCTATGACTAAATGTTGCTGTGCACTTAGCATGTTGAAGTTAATTTTCTCACAACAAACACCTAAAAATGGCAAGAAATATATACATACAACCAAATAGAGGAAGAACAGGTACTCAGCTAGTATTTGTCCTTCCAGCGTTACCATCAATGGCAACACAGTGGCTTGCAATGGTGGATGTCAGGCTATCATAGATACTGGCACCTCCCAGATCGTTGGACCAACCACTGACATCAACAACATGAACAGCTGGGTCGGAGCCACCACTGACCAGTATGGAGATGTGAGTTACATGCACACGCACACACACGTGTCCAACTATAAGGCTTTTCACACTACTGAGCGGAACCAAGCCAACCCAAGCTGCACTAAGCTGCCTGGTCTTGTTAGTTGTTGGAACGACCGTATTGTTGGAACAACCATGCTACAAATATTTGGGTTGGGACCGGCGTGGTAGTGTGAAAAGGGTGTACATCTGTTCTTGATGTTTTTCCCCTCAATCACCGCCTCCCCTTTGATTAACCACAGAATAAATTACAACATGTTATTACTCCTCTCATAGGCCACCGTGAACTGCAACAACATCGCCAACATGCCCGCGGTGACCTTTACCCTCAACGGAAACGCCTTCACCATCCCTGCCTCCGCCTACACCTCCCAGGTAGTCTACTGAAACACATGTTACATACAACCTATCACCTCCCAGGTAGTCTACTGAAAGACATGTTACATACAACCTATCACCTCCCAGGTAGTCTACTGAAAGACATGTTACATACAACCTATATGACCCATCTGATCTTTAATGCTGATGTGTTTCGTAGCTCCTTCATCAGAACACAGGTACATCTGAGACGTAACCTTTCTTTTAGATCCTAGAAGCAAAGGGCCTCACATGCCTGATTTTCCTCCTCTCTCTCTCTCTCTGTAGAGCTCCTACGGCTGTAGGACTGGTTTTGGTAACGGTGGAACTCAGCAGCTCTGGATCCTTGGAGATGTCTTCATCAGGCAGTACTATGCCATCTTTGACAGGCAGAACAACAATGTCGGTCTGGCCCAGATCGCGTAAGATATCTACTGTGAAAGAAGTCTGGATTGAATGGAAGTCTTCCAGTTATGAATAGTAATATGTTATATATGTGATTGTAGCACTAGAATTGGCATAGTTGGGGAAATGTTGTAGATTGTGAAATGTGCACAGTTGCCAAAGAATAAAATACACTATATTCCCAATGCTAAAATGTGTGTTTGGTTGTCTGTAGCTCTTTCTCCCTGAAGTGAAACTATCCTCTTGTGGAACCTCTTAATGTAAGAGAAATAATAGAATACTATAGAATATAGATCTGGACATGGTGAAGGCAGGTAGGCCCAGAACCATAGATAACCATCTGTTATAGGACTCGGGGTACGAGAACGCTCTGGCTGTAAGGGTTTTCTCCAGAGGAAACTGATAAGGACATGGTGATTGGATGCCAGATAACCTGATGTCCCGATAGATACTGTATCTATCTCAGCCTGTCAATATAACCAGCTTGTTGAAAGACAGTCTGATATCAAACTCAAAAGTAAATCCTGGTGCAGCGGATTGATCCTTTATTTGTATGGTTTATGAGTCAAAATAGATATAAATCAATCACCTTAAAGCTAGAATCTGTATCTGAAACAAAGTGGTCACCCCACCTGTTTTGGTAAAAAGCTGAGGGATGGGGCTGGAGAAATGTAACCACTCTCAAATGAATAGACAGAGCTGTGGATGCAACGACTGACCATCCATGATATCAACATGATGGCATAAAACTTAGATTCAATCAAATCAAGCGTTAACTGGCGATAGCCGACACCCGCACAGCTGATGTTTTGGCGGTGTCGGAGGTGGAACTGCGTTGGAACGGTCAAATCGGTGAGCAGCTGCTCTTGTGCCTGCTTGACAATGATCGCACCCGTCCCACTCGCTCCCACTCCTGTTAGAAGTTCAAAGCAAGAATATGTAGGCTATTTAAGCAATAAGGCCCGGCGAGGTGTGGTATATGGCCAATATACCACGGCTAAGGGCTGTTCTAAGCAAGACACAATGCGGAGTGCCTGGATACAGCCCTTAGCCGTGGTATATTGGCCATATAATCACAAACCCCCAAGGTGCCTTATTGCTATTATAAACTGGTTACCAACGTAATTAGAGCAGTAAAAATAAATGTTTTGTCATACCTTACTCTTACCTGTGTCCTGCGCCTGACTCCTTCGCTATCTTTTAGATAGACTCTGACAGAATCACGCACCTCTTAGAAGGAGTCAGGCGCAGGCATAGGCGGAAATCCCAGGGGGGGCGGGGGGGACACGACCCCCCCCCCATCTTGGGAAAAATATGATTTGTCCCCCCCAATATATCACTGTAAACATAACTATGTAATTTCAATAATATTAATAATACGCAATGAAAGCACTTGTGCTGATTATAGACACTTAATAGCGCGTTTTGAAGTTTCAAAAGATTGCGACCTCACCCGCCCTTTGCCTCACGATGGTTTGATCCACTGCCAGTTCTTTATCTGGCAAGGTAATAGAGAGTTCGCATCTACTGTCCGAAAGGCACGTACGTAACTGATGTGAGGTTAATCCAGTCAATCCATAGCAGGTCCATAGCAATGTTATTTATTTATTTTTATGTTGGCAGGGTTCACACTGTAATAAATACCATTTAAAGTAACACAAGCATATTGCTATTACATTGTTATAACTAACTTCTTTCTAAGCAGGGTTTCTCACACACCCAAAGACAGATGGCTGGCACAGACCTTTCATAAACACTGATAAGGAAAGGCCTTGATCAAAAGAGTGCTTGGGTCCGCATTTCACGAGATAATGAGACACACACACATACTCAAGGACAGAGGGCTGACTACGCACACACAAAATCTCCTGTTTTAGCTGAACATTTGATAACAAAGAACTTTTGCTATAAGACTCAGAAGGATGACGCCCAGCTCATCAGGACCAATCTGAGAAGACAACAACCTGTCCAGAACCAACCAAAGGACCAGAACTTCCAGACTCAACCTACTTTCTGTGTTGTATAAAATGTCTATGCATTCTGTTATCTGGGCTTTTTCTGGAGGTTCTCTATGAGCCGAAGGAACGAGACCGTATACGCTTGTACCAGATATCTTTACTCATAATTAAACTGTCGCTTGTCATACAATTTATCACCTTGTCTGAATCGATCCTTGACCGGCTCACCCTTCTCCATATCCAATTATCAACAGAAACTTGGTAAGCAGAGGATGGTTGTCTAGATACCCGGTCCAGAGTGGTTGATGTGGATGTGAGGGGGCGAGTTGGTGGAAGGACGGTTCGCGGAGGACAGGTGAAATCTTTGGGGGGAGGACAACAGTTCTGCTCAGCTCGGGAAACTGATCTCCTGGTCGACCATAAACAAGGTAAGCAAGACCTGTTAAAACAAACTTTGCATATTGTCGTATAGTCTATCCAAATTTCGATCAGTATTACCGAGTGTGGGTAAGAATTCTTGTTTAAATTTATGTGCATAGATGACATGTGAATGACAGTGAAGTAAATATATGTGGCCATAATTTTGCTCCGATAGTCCGGCAGAGACCGGTCCGGCTGAGTCCGGTAAGGGGAAATCGGGGTTAGATACGCCGTGGTGTTAGATACGCCTGTGTTGAAATCGGGGTTAGATACGCCGTGGTGTTAGATACGCCTGTGTTGAAATCGGGGTTAGATACACCGTGGTGTTAGATACGCCTGTGTTGAAATCGGGGTTAGATACGCCGTGGTGTTAGATACGCCTGTGTTGAAATCGGGGTTAGATACGCCGTGGGGTTAGATACGCCAATAATATTGTGTTAATGACAAACGCTCCATGTACCAATAGGGTCGGATGTGTAAATGTCAACTGATTAATGTGTATTGTTTAATGACAAACGCTCCATGTACCAATAGGGTCGGATGTGTAAATGTCAACTGATTAATGTGTATTGTTTAATGACAAACGCTCCATGTACCAACAGGGTCGGATGTGTAAATGTCAACTGATTAATGTGTATTGTTTAATGATGTACATTGCTAGTTAAAAATAGAGAAGAGAATTATAACTTAAAACATGTGTAAATGTTGATTGCGCATTCCACAACGTCTGTAAAATTAATAACATCTATACAATTCTGAGTGTGCGAGGGAGGAGCTCTGAGATAAGGCAGAGTACGTGTCTCCGAGAATTCATTACTGGTATTCACCAGTAACGGGCTAAGTACATTCAGATAGTCTAATTTGTCGAGTTAAAACTTAAAACTGGTAAAAAATAAAAATAAATAAGCATAAAAGTATACAATATATGACAAAATGACGACCCCAAATACTCCAAAGCTAAAATTCAATGATTTTCTAGATCAGAAAATACAGGACAGGTAAGGGGGAAAGGAACAGTGGAAGACTATAAAGAAGGTTTGGGAGGGATTGAAGTTGAGATAGACACAGGCAGGTTATCTAGGAGGGGGGCCGCCAAGCAGGGTCCAACTGAGTACGATGGAAGGCGGACTGAGAGAGGCAGTGCAGGAAGCTAGAGACAGGGAGGTAGAAAAGAATAAAAGTCATTTGTTTAAGAAGGAAAGGACCACCAAGAGAGGGAGGTCATATGCCCGCTCTTGATGTACACCAGATAGGTATGACTGATTATGTGAAAAAACTGACGGAACTTTCTGCAGCTCTCTCCAAACAGATTCACAAGGTCCGAGAGGGGGAGCTGCCAGGAGGCACGCCACCACT
Organism: Salvelinus namaycush; assembly: GCF_016432855.1. Classification (NCBI taxonomy): domain Eukaryota; kingdom Metazoa; phylum Chordata; class Actinopteri; order Salmoniformes; family Salmonidae; genus Salvelinus; species Salvelinus namaycush. The sequence continues at coordinate 3,673,759 of NC_052320.1, read as the reverse complement.
GAATGTAAAATGGTGACTGGGTGGGGATTAAAGTCCACAAGAGAAAGTGGCTGGAACCCAGGTGGACTGAACTGTACGAAGTGAAGGAGGTTACTTCACACTCAGTTCAGGTCAAAGGTAAATCAGGCGCACCTTGGCACCACCTCACACATTGCACTCTAGCTCCAATTCCTTACAGAAGTCAGAGCCGATTTGAGCGGCCTAAATTCGATTCCAAATTAAGACACTCCTGACTCAGGTGATGCGGCATCAAACTTCGCCTCCCCTGAAAAAGGAACCTCTCCCAGTTAGAGGGATATCTCCCTCCCTGGGCGAGATTAGGGATATCTGGCCCCTTATTTGTGATATTCCTCCACACACTCATAACTCTTAGAATAGTTGGGGGTGGAGAGCTGTACAGAGAATGGACAGAAGATGGCAGTATTGCAGCACTCAACGGTCTCCCAGCAAACGGGAGCCTGTTTGAATGCTGGTGACAGAAAAAACTTAGAACCAATTCGGAGTAGAGAGAATACATTTAATAACTTATTTAGGTTAAATTTACAGACTAATGATATTATTGTTATGGATTGGCTGACATGCGATATAAATTTAGCGAAGTATATGGTAAGTTTACACTTTGGAATGGAGAAAGTTGAGAAGTTGATTTTACTTATACGATAGTTTTGCTGCTAAACTTAGTTGGAGTAACTAGATGTTTTGCCTAGAGGCATGAATAAGACAGTCATTTTTGGTATTATATTGGCTAGTTGCTGCGTTCTGAACACAGGTTGAGCGCTAGTAAACGCATATCTTTATTTGAACTATACTAATCTATTTGATAAAAGTACTAAACCTGTATATTTAACATTTGATAATGATTTACCGGGTGTGGCCGTATTAAATTATGCTAGAGAAAATTGGTTGTGTCATTTAGAGGGAAAATGTGTACATTATAGCTTTGAGATACTTTTCAAAAGTTGCTGAAAGTTATTGGTTTTGGTTTAGGTAACACCAGAAAATTCGAACAATAAGTAAACGTATTCTAAACGTGATCTGTTTTCATTATGGGGAACAAAGAACGACTCGCAACCTAGTATGGCTGGCATGAGAGTTTTTAAAGGGACAGTGTACGTTTATCACAGTTGTATGGTTAGTACATGAAACATCGGGGAAATTTAAAACGAATGATTTAAGGGTATTATCATAATTATTAGGTTTTGTTTTTGTGGTAAACGTTTTGGGTTAAGGGGTTTTCCGTGTTCCGAGAGACAAGGTAGTTTTAACCACAGAGGAGTCAGGATTCTGTTTTTAAACATTGGCTATGACGGTTTTGAATGGGCTGTTATTGAATTGGTTTGAACAGGAGATATTTTAAGCCTATAGGGCATGGAAATAAAAGTGATAGAGAGCTTATTAGTAAAGAAAGGAATTTATATGGTTAGCATTTGTTTTGGCCATTAGAAGATAGAGATAGGTTTATTAAGGTTATGTAAGGACTTTAGAGATTGACACTATAAGACATGTTGTTAATTTTAAATCCATGATTTTAGATAAAGTCAAAACAGTGAGACACTTAGTTAATGTTTGGGACCAAGCTACAGACAGATAAGGGAAAGGGCAGACAGAGTGGCCCTCCCCGCACTGCTGAGACCTTGAAGGTTTGAGAGCAGAGAAGGGAGTTTTGGAAGGGGGCGCCAGGACAGAGATAACAGAATGGGTAGATAACAGTTACTGAATGGAGACAAAAGAGAGAATTGGACATGTGGAAAATGAAAGGGGCGCTCCTACATAATAATGTAGAACATAAGAATATTTTACTAAGTCATTATTTAGAATAGGTAAGGTTGATACCTGGGCAGAGCCAGGTATCAAACGGGGGAGGGGTACATTGTGGTCTAGGATAGGATGGGGCCTATTGGATAATAAACTAATTTAAAATTAAAAATTCTAGCTAAAAAATAGGCATAGAAGTTAAATATATAATCAGATAGAACAAATGACAAACTGTTTATTAACCAAACCTGTATGTCCAAGATTTTATGCATTACAGGTGAATTAAAGGAGAAGGTGATTCACCCGACCTGGGGGCATATCGCACTTGGAGGGTGAGACACACTGACACTGCCGAATGATCACAGAGTTAAGGAGAAGAACCGTTACTAATAGAGTTCGGGGATCAACTCCTTAATGAAGAATTCCCTGCCCCCGACCTTTCCTCACTGTGTTTGTTCATAGAAGTGAAAGTGTTGCTTGATCTCTGGCTGATGATGTGTTCTCTGGGAGAGGAGGGGGCTTTACAGGATTGCTTGTAGTCCTGAGTTGTCTGTTTAGGATACGATGGGGATGTTACCATCGCAGTGCTGCCAGAACCACCACCAGTTCCAACAGACCAGGTTCAGCCGGCCTCCTCCACCACTTCAAGACCAAGTCCCACGCCATCACCTGAACTCTACAATCTGGTATAGGTAATAAATGTAAAAGACATCTCAGATAGTGACCAATTGGGGACTGAAACCGGTTATGAGAAAAGGGAGAATATGTGGTTGGCCTACAAAACACTTAATAGAAAGGACTGTGTCGTATGTGGACATGCCAGACCTATTCTGGCTGCTCACCCATTTGCCCTAAGTAAGGGGGAAGGTTGGATGTGCATATTGGAAAGTTTAAGCCAAATTCAACCCTGTGTAAAACTCTGAGTCTTGTGTTCCCAGAAGTCCGTCCCCAGAAGACACCATGGGGGTTAAGGCATATGGGGGATATTACAGCTGTAACACTGGTACAGGTAGAGGTATAGACTATGGGAGGTTCCCTACTACTGCCTGCATCACTAATGTCACTATTAACTAGAGGTGTTGCTGATGTATGGTGGATGTGTGGACCTGCCAGGCGGTTGACCCCATTTTGAAAGGAGATTATCAGGGAACATGTGTTTTGGCCAGTCTGATAAACACCATTGCCTATTATTGAGGTTACAGCTAACCAACTTTTGGGAGCTGCACATGACAGAGGCTTGGGACCAACCCAGGAGACGGCAGAAACGTGACGCTCCTTGGTCCAAGAGTACAGATAACATCCACACCAACCTGTTGGGGGTCCCAATAGGGGTCCCCCACGAATTCCAGACATTAAACAGGAATGATGGCCTGTGGCATCTGATGCCCATCATTGGCCCAGCTATTGTTGATGCTAAGCATAATGCCTGGATCAATTATATCTACTATAATTAATGATGATTTGTTAAATACACCCACACAGTACTTACGGGGATGGCTGAACAATTGGATGCTACCTCTCAAACCAGTAGACCAAGTAGACTAGCACTGGACATGATTCTGGCCGACCAGGGAGGTGTATGTAAAATGTTTGGAGAACAGTGTTAGACGTTTGTCCCTAACAATACTAGTCCGGATGGGAGCATTTCAAAAGCTCTGAGTGGGTTGGCAAGGTTATCGGTGGGGGTGAGGGGTCTTGCAGGTGTGGAGGAGAGTGGACTGGTCCCTTGGCTGGGTGGTTGGTTTGGTAAGTGCACTGCAGTGATGATTACTGGATTTCTGACACTAGTTGTTGTTTTTCATTTCTGTGCTGCCTGTATCATACCTTGTTTGAAGAAGTCTGTTACAGATGTGGCAAGGGCCTCTGGTATGATGCCGCTGCTTGATGCTCCAGTAGGAGAGGCTGATACGGAATCAAGCTTTCGCAGGAGAGTGGGCCTGACAGAGGAAGACCCTTGGTTCGCTGTAGTTGATGTTGTCGAATGAATAAAAAAGTGATGTTTGTCCTCCCTGTTGTGAAGGTTTGAAGTTCCCGGGTGGCGACGAGCCCACCTGGTACAGGTTGTATAGAGGGATGGACCTGAGGGTTTAACATATTCTCATTTTTTGGTTACTAATGTGTGATTGGCCACTCCAGGTGTAGTTATTGGAGTGGTCTCCTTTTGGTCCTTGCTCATCCTTATTGGTGACTGAGGAGGCTGGAAAGGCCACCCACCAGAGCTGTGTGGTATGTATGGGGGCCCGTCCACTCCTTCGCATTGTACCGGCTACCCTACCTGACGTATGTCTTCTTCCTGTTATGAAACATGACAACCCAACTGCCAACTGCTCCGTAGGGGACAAGTTTTACCCTATTGTTAAAAGTACTAGAAAGGGCCCGATGTTTTCTTCTCGGGTTGCCAGGGCTAATTTTACTTGTATAAATATGTCCCTTGGCCCTCCAATGCTGGGAGCACTACCTTATGAATGGTGCAATAACACCTATAATCCTAATGCCCCTTTCCAACCTGTGTCTAGAGCTGATGTCTGGTGGTGGTGTGGAGGAAACCATCTATATGACCGTCTGCCAGGAAATGCCACTGGTCTTTGTGCTCTTGTCTCTCTGCTTCTTCCTGTTTCAGTGTATCCTATGGAAGTAAAGGACCTGATGGCCCGTGTAGAGAGGGACGGGGATTTATCCCGGTCCAAAAGATCAACAGGAGTGGATCCTGGAGACCCCACCTATATTGACGCCATAGGAGTCCCTAGGGGGGTGCCAGATAAGTATAAACTCGTAGACCAGGTTGCAGCCGGTTTTGAATCATCAGTGTGCTGGTGGTGCACCATTAATAAAAATGTTGACAGGATCAACTATATCCATTTTAATGTCCAAAAACTAGGCAATTGGACCCAGCAAGGCTTTGAGGCGGTACATGGCCAATTGGCGGCTACCAGCTTGATGGCCTTCCAAAACCGCATTGCAGTAGACATGCTACTCTCTGAGAAGGGAGGTGTATGCTCTATGTTTGGTGAACAGTGTTGCACCTTTATACCTAACAACACCGCCACTGAAGGTAGCCTGACCATTGCCTTAGAAGGCTTGAGGACTCTTAATGGTAAGATGAAATCCCATTCTGGTGTAGACACCTCCATGTGGGATTCCTGGATGGATGCTTTTGGGAAATATAAAACCCTGGTGTCCTCAATTTTGGTTTCTATCTCAGTGTTTGCAGCCATTTTGGTTTTGTGTGGTTGCTGTTGCATACCATGCATTCGTTCACTCACCACTAGGGTCATAGCTAAAGCCATTGACCCAACAAGCCCTTCCCAGATGTTTCCTCTTTTAGGGGATGAAGGCCCTCCATCTTTTGAGGACAACAACATGCCTGCTGCTTTTACCTTTTTCTAGTTTATGTCACGTCTCTTAGGAGACGTGAAGAGAGGGAATCAAAACTTTTTCTTCTGGAAAAAGTTTCCCTTCTTGTGCCTGGATTTGCTTAAAGTTTATGTCACGTCTCTTGTGAGATGTGAAGAGAGGGAATTAAAACTTTCTCTCTGAGAAAGTTTCCCTGGTTGTTTACTTTTGCTTTTCTTACTCTTACCTAGTTTATGTCACGTCTCTTGTGAGACGTGAAGAGAGGGAATCAAAACTTTATCTTCTGATAAAGTTTACTCTAATTTTGCCATTTATAGCTTTTGTCCTAGCTTTTGTCACGTCTCTTATGAGACGTGAAGAGGGGGATTTGTAATAAATACCATTTAAAGTAACACAAGCATATTGCTATTACATTGTTATAACTAACTTCTTTCTAAGCAGGGTTTCTCACACACCCAAAGACAGATGGCTGGCACAGACCTTTCATAAACACTGATAAGGAAAGGCCTTGATCAAAAGAGTGCTTGGGTCCGCATTTCACGAGATAATGAGACACACACACATACTCAAGGACAGAGGGCTGACTACGCACACACAAAATCTCCTGTTTTAGCTGAACATTTGATAACAAAGAACTTTTGCTATAAGACTCAGAAGGATGACGCCCAGCTCATCAGGACCAATCTGAGAAGACAACAACCTGTCCAGAACCAACCAAAGGACCAGAACTTCCAGACTCAACCTACTTTCTGTGTTGTATAAAATGTCTATGCATTCTGTTATCTGGGCTTTTTCTGGAGGTTCTCTATGAGCCGAAGGAACGAGACCGTATACGCTTGTACCAGATATCTTTACTCATAATTAAACTGTCGCTTGTCATACAATTTATCACCTTGTCTGAATCGATCCTTGACCGGCTCACCCTTCTCCATATCCAATTATCAACAACACACTAGCTGAATTTGCAGAGCTAGCGCGCAAACTAAAGCAAACATTAACTATCAAGCTAGCTAGTACCTATTCCATTTATGTGGCGTCGTCAAAGATGGAATCTTTGCTATCGTCAGTTTATTCCAAGATCAGCATGCAGCTGTAGTGCTTCAAAGTCCCTGTGATAAGGTTAGCGATAAACTGAAGTCCAAACTGAACAGAACTACACTCTCTTATACCATTGTCTTAAATATATACACTGCTCAAAAAAATAAAGGGAACACTTAAACAACACAATGTAACTCCAAGTCAATCACACTTCTGTGAAATCAAACTGTCCACTTAGGAAGCAACACTGATTGACAATAAATTTCACATGCTGTTGTGCAAATGGAATAGACAAAAGGTGGAAATTATAGGCAATTAGCAAGACACCCCCAAAAAAGGAGTGATTCTGCAGGTGGTGACCACAGACCACTTCTCAGTTCCTATGCTTCCTGGCTGATGTTTTGGTCACTTTTGAATGCTGGCGGTGCTCTCACTCTAGTGGTAGCATGAGACGGAGTCTACAACCCACACAAGTGGCTCGGGTAGTGCAGTTCATCCAGGATGGCACATCAATGCGAGCTGTGGCAAAAAGGTTTGCTGTGTCTGTCAGCGTAGTGTCCAGAGCATGGAGGCGCTACCAGGAGACAGGCCAGTACATCAGGAGACGTGGAGGAGGCCGTAGGAGGGCAACAACCCAGCAGCAGGACCGCTACCTCCGCCTTTGTGCAAGGAGGTGCACTGCCAGCGCCCTGCAAAATGACCTCCAGCAGGCCACAAATGTGCATGTGTCAGCATATGGTCTCACAAGGGGTCTGAGGATCTCATCTCGGTACCTATTGGCAGTCAGGCTACCTCTGGCGAGCACATGGAGGGCTGTGCGGCCCCACAAAGAAATGCCACCCCACACCATGACTGACCCATCACCAAACCGGTCATGCTGGAGGATGTTGCAGGCAGCAGAACGTTCTCCACGGCGTCTCCAGACTCTATCATGTCTGTCACATGTGCTCATGTGCTCAGTGTGAACCTGCTTTCATCTGTGAAGAGCACAGGGCGCCAGTGGCGAATTTGCCAATCTTGGTGTTCTCTGGCAGATGCCAAACGTCCTGCACGGTGTTGGGCTGTAAGCACAACCCCCACCTGTGGACGTCGGGCCCTCATACCACCTTCATGGAGTCTGTTTCTGACCGTTTGAGCAGACACATGCACATTTGTGGCCTGCTGGAGGTCATTTTGCAGGGCGCTGGCAGTGCACCTCCTTGCACAAAGGCGGAGGTAGCGGTCCTGCTGCTGGGTTGTTGCCCTCCTACGGCCTCCTCCACGTCTCCTGATGTACTGGCCTGTCTCCTGGTAGCGCCTCCATGCTCTGGACACTACGCTGACAGACACAGCAAACCTTTTTGCCACAGCTCGCATTGATGTGCCATCCTGGATGAACTGCACTACCCGAGCCACTTGTGTGGGTTGTAGACTCCGTCTCATGCTACCACTAGAGTGAGAGCACCGCCAGCATTCAAAAGTGACCAAAACATCAGCCAGGAAGCATAGGAACTGAGAAGTGGTCTGTGATCACCACCTGCAGAATCACTCCTTTTTTGGGGGTGTCTTGCTAATTGCCTATAATTTCCACCTTTTGTCTATTCCATTTGCACAACAGCATGTGAAATTTATTGTCAATCAGTGTTGCTTCCTAAGTGGACAGTTTGATTTCACAGAAGTGTGATTGACTTGGAGTTACATTGTGTTGTTTAAGTGTTCCCTTTATTTTTTTGAGCAGTGTATAATGGTCTCGTTGCAAAAGCTAAATTGTCGCTACTGAACTTTTTTTATTTTATTTTATTTCACCTTTATTTAACCAGGTAGCAAAGATTATAGCAAACACACAGACACAGAATTGGTGCTCGCTAGCTTTACAAATTCAGCTATTGTTGGAAGCCAGCCAATATGAAACAAACTATATTAAAATTACAAAAGGTTGCAGAATGTGTTGTGTAAATTTGTGTGTGTGCAGCTAGGCCAGCCAGCCAGCCAGGTAGAAAAATGGCAGAAAAAAGTAAAAAGACGGACATCAGAGTATTTTTCAGTACACCAAAACGCAAAGTAAGAACTCTAGTAGCCTAATATCTCAAAGACTAGTTGATAAAATGTTCATAAGAAAGAAGTGAAATGCTAATGGAAATGTTTCACAATGATGTCATTAGGCAGAGCAGGCAACAGATGGCACACAGACAGCAGAGTTGGGGACAGATATGCAGGGACAGACTGGCAGAGACAGGGAGTCTCAGGTAAGTTTCTTGAGTCTTTGTTTGGCAACATTATGAAAGGTTCTCAATTTTTTTGACTTGTAAAATAGGGACATAATTGGAAAATGCCATGGATACCCCCACTCTCAACTTAAACTGGTGACTAAACTAAGATTTGTTTACGGCAATAGTATTGCTGTTGTGATTAATTGTGTAGTTTTGGGTACCGGTAGTTAGGAGTACGGCAAAACCTTATTTATTTTCTAGGAGACAGACTGAGTCAGTTAGGGTGGTGAAAGGGAAAGAGCCAGGGAGAGAGACTTCAGAGGACAGTGTCACAGCCACTGCAGGACCAGGTGTCACCCTTGTTGCCAGCAGCACCAGTATAGGGGACAGTGGCACAGCATTGTCCAGTTACCACAGTGATGGCACAAAACCATATCAGCCACACCCACAATTTATAGAACCGCAAACTCTTGCCAACAGAGTGTTGACGTTTCAAGAGAGATGGTTTCGCGATTTCCCCTGGCTACATTATAATCCATCAATAAAAGGAGTGTTGTGTTTTCACTGTAGCCAAGGGTTTTCAAGCCAGCCATCTTTTGGCCAAAGAGCAGATGCTGCCTTCATTAGTGCAGGATTTAGGAACTGGAGAAAAGCCATTGAAAAATTCACAGCACATCAAAACTGCCAAACCCACCGCCACTTTGTAATTGTAACAGCACACCAGCTAAATCCAATCAGTGTCCAGTTATCCAGCGCGTGGGGTAAACAGCAGGATGACGCAAGGCATTGCTTGATGAAAATTGTTAGTTCGGTGCGGCATGTAGTAAGACAGGGACAAGCCTTTAGAGGCCACACGGATGACAGTGGGAATTTATACCAGCTTTTGAAACTTAGGGCAGAAGAGGATGATCCCATTTTACTGAAGTGGTTAACAGAGCGTACCACAATGTACACAGGCCCCAAAGCACAGAATGAAATTCTGAACATCATGGCCAATACCGTCATTCGAGGCATTGCAGCTGAGATTAGGTCTCTTCCGATTGTACAATTTTCATTAATTGTTGATGGTACTCAAGATGTCTCTGGTGCTGAACAGGAGAATGTCTGTCTGCGTTATGTTGACCATGACCTTGTCCCTCACAAGGAGTTTATTGGGCGGTACAGGGTGTCGGAGACAACAGGCGAGGGCATTGGGCTGTACAGGGTGTCGGAGACAACAGGCGAGGGCATTGGGCTGTACAGGGTGTCGGAGACAACAGGCGAGGGCATTGGGCTGTACAGGGTGTCAGAGACAACAGGCGAGGGCATTGGGCTGTACAGGGTGTCGGAGACAACAGGCGAGGGCATTGGGCTGTACAGGGTGTCAGAGACAACAGGCGAGGGCATTGGGCTGTACAGGGTGTCAGAGACAACAGGCGAGGGCATTGGGCTATACAGGGTGTTGGAGACAACAGGCGAGGGCATTGGGCTGTACAGGGTGTCGGAGACAACAGGCGAGGGCATTGGGCTGTACAGGGTGTCGGAGACAACAGGCGAGGGCATTGGGCTGTACAGGGTGTCGGAGACAACAGGCGAGGGCATTGGGCGGTACAGGGTGTCGGAGACAACAGGCGAGGGCATTGGGCTGTACAGGGTGTCGGAGACAACAGGCGAGGGCATTGGGCTGTACAGGGTGTCGGAGACAACAGGCGAGGGCATTGGGCTATACAGGGTGTCGGAGACAACAGGCGAGGGCATTGGGCTGTACAGGGTGTCGGAGACAACAGACGAGGGCATTGGGCTATACAGGGTGTCGGAGACAACAGGCGAGGGCATTGGGCTGTACAGGGTGTCAGAGACAACAGGCGAGGGCATTGGGCTGTACAGGGTGTCGGAGACAACAGGCGAGGGCATTGGGCTGTACAGGGTGTCGGAGACAACAGGCGAGGGCATTGGGCTGTACAGGGTGTCGGAGACAACAGGCGAGGGCATTGGGCTATACAGGGTGTTGGAGACAACAGGCGAGGGCATTGGGCTGTACAGGGTGTCGGAGACAACAGGCGAGGGCATTGGGCTGTACAGGGTGTCGGAGACAACAGGCGAGGGCATTGGGCGGTACAGGGTGTCGGAGACAACAGGCGAGGGCATTGGGCTGTACAGGGTGTCGGAGACAACAGGCGAGGGCATTGGGCTGTACAGGGTGTCGGAGACAACAGGCGAGGGCATTGGGCTATACAGGGTGTCGGAGACAACAGGCGAGGGCATTGGGCTGTACAGGGTGTCGGAGACAACAGACGAGGGCATTGGGCTATACAGGGTGTCGGAGACAACAGGCGAGGGCATTGGGCTGTACAGGGTGTCAGAGACAACAGGCGAGGGCATTGGGCTGTACAGGGTGTCGGAGACAACAGGCGAGGGCATTGGGCTGTACAGGGTGTCGGAGACAACAGGCGAGGGCATTGGGCTGTACAGGGTGTCGGAGACAACAGGCGAGGGCATTGGGCTGTACAGGGTGTCAGAGACAACAGGCGAGGGCATTGGGCTGTACAGGGTGTCGGAGACAACAGGCGAGGGCATTGGGCTGTACAGGGTGTCGGAGACAACAGGCGAGGGCATTGGGCTGTACAGGGTGTCGGAGACAACAGGCGAGGGCATTGGGCTGTACAGGGTGTCAGAGACAACAGGCGAGGGCATTGGGCTGTACAGGGTGTCGGAGACAACAGGCGAGGGCATTGGGCTGTACAGGGTGTCGGAGACAACAGGCGAGGGCATTGGGCTGTACAGGGTGTCGGAGACAACAGGCGAGGGCATTGGGCTATACAGGGTGTCGGAGACAACAGGCGAGGGCATTGGGCTGTACAGGGTGTCGGAGACAACAGGCGAGGGCATTGGGCTGTACAGGGTGTCAGAGACAACAGGCGAGGGCATTGGGCTGTACAGGGTGTCGGAGACAACAGGCGAGGGCATTGGGCTGTACAGGGTGTCAGAGACAACAGGCGAGGGCATTGGGCTGTACAGGGTGTCAGAGACAACAGGCGAGGGCATTGGGCTGTACAGGGTGTCGGAGACAACAGGCGAGGGCATTGGGCTGTACAGGGTGTCGGAGACAACAGGCGAGGGCATTGGGCTGTACAGGGTGTCAGAGACAACAGGCGAGGGCATTGGGCTGTACAGGGTGTCAGAGACAACAGGCGAGGGCATTGGGCTGTACAGGGTGTCGGAGACAACAGGCGAGGGCATTGGGCTATACAGGGTGTCGGAGACAACAGGCGAGGGCATTGGGCTGTACAGGGTGTCGGAGACAACAGGCGAGGGCATTGGGCTGTACAGGGTGTCGGAGACAACAGGCGAGGGCATTGGGCTGTACAGGGTGTCGGAGACAACAGGCGAGGGCATTGGGCTGTACAGGGTGTTGGAGACAACAGGCGAGGGCATTGGGCTGTACAGGGTGTCGGAGACAACAGGCGAGGGCATTGGGCTGTACAGGGTGTCGGAGACAACAGGCGAGGGCATTGGGCTGTACAGGGTGTCAGAGACAACAGGCGAGGGCACTGGGCTGTACAGGGTGTCGGAGACAACAGGCGAGGGCATTGGGCTGTACAGGGTGTCAGAGACAACAGGCGAGGGCATTGGGCTGTACAGGGTGTCGGAGACAACAGGCGAGGGCATTGGGCTGTACAGGGTGTCAGAGACAACAGGCGAGGGCATTGGGCTATACAGGGTGTCGGAGACAACAGGCGAGGGCATTGGGCTGTACAGGGTGTCGGAGACAACAGGCGAGGGCATTGGGCTGTACAGGGTGTCGGAGACAACAGGCGAGGGCATTGGGCTGTACAGGGTGTAGGAGACAACAGGCGAGGGCATTGGGCTATACAGGGTGTTGGAGACAACAGGCGAGGGCATTGGGCTGTACAGGGTGTCGGAGACAACAGGCGAGGGCATTGGGCTGTACAGGGTGTCAGAGACAACAGGCGAGGGCATTGGGCTGTACAGGGTGTCGGAGACAACAGGCGAGGGCATTGGGCTGTACAGGGTGTCGGAGACAACAGGCGAGGGCATTGGGCTGTACAGGGTGTCAGAGACAACAGGCGAGGGCATGGGGCTATACAGGGTGTCGGAGACAACAGGCGAGGGCATTGGGCTGTACAGGGTGTCGGAGACAACAGGCGAGGGCATTGGGCTGTACAGGGTGTCGGCGACAACAGGCGAGGGCATTGGGCTGTACAGGGTGTCGGAGACAACAGGCGAGGGCATTGGGCTGTACAGGGTGTCGGGGACAACAGGCGAGGGCATTGGGCTGTACAGGGTGTCGGAGACAACAGGCGAGGGCATTGCGGAAGTGGCAACTGATGTGTTGTTGAGGCTCAATCTGCCCATGTCTGGCTTACGTGGGCAGAGTTACGATGGTGCCTCAAACATGGCAGGAAAATACACAGGTGCACAGGCAATTGTGAGGAGGCAGCAGCCGTTAGCCCTCTATGTCCATTGTGGAGCACACTGTGTAAATCTGATTACACAGGCTGGATGCTCAGCCTCCCCACTGATCCAGAATTCCCTTTCCTGGGTCCATCAGTTAGGTGTCCTCTATGGCCAGTCAGGAAAGTTTAAGAGCATGTTTGAATCGATTGCCACGTCCAAAGATACAAATCTGACCACCCTGGTCAGGGTGGACTGTGTGGAATACTGCTATTAGAGCTGTGCTAGGGCAGTATGAGCGGGTACTAAGCAGCCTAGAGGAGATGGCAAAATCTGCATCCAAGACAGCTTCAACTGCCAGTGGCTTATTCGAGCACTTCAGCAAAGGCAAGACTGTGTTGGGCCTCACACTTGCCTCTGCTGTTCTTGGAGAGCTTGAATGTCTAAACATTTCACTACAGAAGAAAACTAAGACTGTCTCTAGTATGCAGGCTGTAGTCGAGTGTGTGCGGTCATCTCTTAGGGGCAAGAGAAATGACGAAAGCTACCTTGCACTGTATGAGAAAGCAACAACTTTGACTCTATTGAATCCATTGAGACGCACTCAAGACGATTTGCTGGCAAAGCAGTGGATCACTATAGGGCAGAAATTTTTAAAGTGTTGGATGGTGTTGAGGTTCAGTTTGGTGACCGTTTTGACCAGGACAGTCTAAACGTCCTGCAAAAGTTGGAAAGAGCGCTTCTCACGGGGGAGTTGGATGAGTCTCTAGATCAGTACCCAGAACTGAACATAGATTCTCTTTCAGTGCAGATCCCTCTCTTTCACAACAAATACACCTGTAGCAGCAGTGGAGAGGCAGCAGAGGTCCTCAGGAGGCTTCCAGTAGAGGTGCGGGGGTTGTTTGACCAAGTTGAGGTGCTGATCAGAATTTTGTTTGTGGTGCCAGTGTCTTCATGTGAGGCTGAGAGGAGTTTCAGTGCACTCTGCAGGTTAAAGACTTGGCTACGGGCTAGCATGGGCCAAGAGAGACTGAACGGCGTAGTTGTCTGTAATGTACATAGACAGGCTGGACAGTCTCAAGAGGGAAAATATCTGCCAGCAATTTGTTGGATGCATTGAAACCCGCAAACATATGTTCGGTTCTTTTGTTCAGTAGTGTGTATAGCAGTGGTTCTCAACCTTTTTTGGGTACTGGAACCCCTGCATATTTTGAGGCAAGGCAGGCAAGGTTTTGAGCGGTCCTCAGGGACCTCCACCCCCTCTATGTTATATGTAAACTTACTGGAAACCTTGTGGTACTGACTACATTCATTACACTTTTTTATTTCACGGACCCCTTGCAATTAGTCCATGGACCCCTGTTTGAGAACCCCTGGTGTAATTGATATTTGTTCTTTTGTTTAGTAGTTTTCAGTACACTTACAAATTATTTATTTCATGTTATTTTATTTAAAATTGCATACTTTGTGCGACATACTTGTCCATAGCTGCTGTTTGAAGAGTTGAGACACTGACTGAAGGATATTTTGTTTGATTTATTTGGGTTTTTCATTGAAGTAGTTATTTTGCTTTTAGAACTGTACTTATTTGTATCTTTTTGTTCTTGTAAAGATATTGTAGTAGACTCAGGCCAGGTGCACATATTAAATGACTATATAAATGTATCAGAAAAAGTCAAATTAAAAGGTCAATTCAATACAGAGACCAACTTTGTGATGGTTCTCAATGGAGATTCTTTTAGATGTGATCACACCATGTTCATTGTATTTATGAAAACTACACCCATACAGTGTACAGTACCATTGTCACCTACTGACCTTTCTTGATATTGCTGGTTGTAAGTACGAATACCTGCATACATACTGGACTGGTAAGGAGCACTGCTATAACTATTATTAGTAGTAGAATTATAATGATTTAAACATTTGAACAAGTTGGGAAAACCCTTCAGTTAACTACTGTACCTATCAATTATCCAGTTGTAGGAATTATGGTTCCTCAATATACATTTAACATATTACAACGTAGGCTATGTGTTAAAGCACTACTTTTGGTGTCCCCCTCAGGAATTGCTCTTGAGAAAATTTTATGTAATTGTCCCCTCCAAGGTTGATATCAGATTTTCGCCCCTGGGCGCAGGACACAGGTAAGAGTAACAATCACTGATTTACTCAATCCAAAACGTAACAAAATCCCGTTCCAAACAAGGACCAAAACAGGACTCAAAATACAACACACCGGAATACACGAAAGACAATCACGCACAAAACAGAAAGGGAAAACCAGAGGGTTAAATAAGGAACATAATTATGAACCAGGTGTGTAAACAGACAAAACAAAAATAAAAATAAAACATGGATCGGTGGCGGCTAGAAATCCGGTGACGTCGACCGCCGAACACCGCCCGAACAAGGAGAGGCAACGACTTCGGTGGAAGTCGTGACAGATACAGAGATAGTAGGGGTCATTAGAAGGTAGAGAGACAGATACAGAGAGAGTAGGGGTCATTAGAAGGTAGAGAGACAGATATAGAGAGAGTAGGGGTCATTAGAAGGTAGAGAGAAACAGATACAGAGAGAGTAGGGGTCATTAGAAGTGACAGTTGGAAGGTAGAGAGAGACATAGAGAGTAAACACCAAATTGAGACTGCATGTAGAATTCTGCAAAAATAAAAATATAAAATATCCTCTGTGTTCACCAAATAATGCATGCAGATCAGAATTAGGACGATACCCGCTAATTATCAAATTCCAGAAAAGAGACGTTAAATTCTACAACCAATTCTCAAACCTTCCATAACAAAGCCATCACCTACAGAGAAATAAACCTGGAGAAGAGCCCGCTAAGATTGCTGGTCCTGGGGTTCTGTTCACAAACAGACTCCACAGAGCCCCAGGAGAGCAACACAATTAGACCCAACCATAGGCGGAAATCCCAAGGGGGACGGGGAGGACACAACCCCCCATCCTGGGAAAAATATGATTTGTCCCCCCCAATATATCACTGTAAACATAACTATGTAATTTCAATAATATTAATAATACGCAATGAAAGCACTTGTGCTGATTATAGACACTTAATAGCTTGTCTTTAAGTTTTAAAAGATTGCGACCCCCCCCCCCCTGCCATTTGCACAGGTACTGTGCATCAAATCAAATCAAATCAAATGTATTTATATAGCCCTTCTTACATCAGCTGATATCTCAAAGTGCTGTCCAGAAACCCAGCCTAAAACCTCAAACAGCAAGCAATGCAGGTGTAGAAGCACGGTGGCTAGGAAAAACTCCCTAGAAAGGCCAAAACCTAGGAAGAAACCTAGAGAGGAACCATGCTATGAGGGGTGGCCAGTCCTCTTCTGGCTGTGTCGGGTGGAGATTATAACAGAACATGGCCAAGATGTTCAAATGTTCATAAATGACCAGCATGGTCAAATAATAATAATCACAGTAGTTGTCGAGGGTGCAACAAGTCAGCAAATCAGGAGTAAATGTCAGTTGGCTTTTCATAGCCGATCATTAAGAGTATCTCTACCGCTCCTGCTGTCTCTAGAGAGTTGAAAACAGCAGGTCTGGGACAGGTAGCACGTCCGGTGAACAGGTCAGGGTTCCATAGCCGCAGGCAGAACAGTTGAAACTGGAGCAGCAGCACGGCCAGGCGGACTGGGGACAGCAAGTAGTCATCATGCCAGGTAGTCCTGAGACATGGTCCCAGGGCTCAGGTCCTCCGAGAGAGAGAAAGAAAGACAGAGAGAAAGAGAGAATTAGAGAGAGCATACTTAAATTCACACAGGACACCGGATAAGACAGGAGAAGTACTCCAGATATAACAAACTGACCCTAGGCCCCCGACACATAAACTACTGCAGCATAAATACTGGAGGATGAGACAGGAGGGGTCAGGAGACACTGTGGCCCCATCCGATGATACCCCCGGCCAGGGCCAAACAGGCAGGATATAACCCCACCCACTTTGCCAAAGCACAGCCCCCACACCACTAGAGGGATATCTTCAACCACCAACTTACCATCCTGAGACAAGGCCGAGTATAGCCCACAAAGATCTCCGCCACGGCACAACCCAAGGGGGGGACGCCAACCCAGACAGGAAGATCACGTCAGTGACTCAACCCACTCAAGTGACGCACCCCTCCTAGGGATGGCATGGAAGAGCACCAGTAAGCCAGTGACTCAGCCCCTGTAATAGGGATAGAGGCAGAGAATCCCAGTGTAGAGGAATCAGCCATGCAGAGACAGCACTCCTAGAATTATGGTTTGTAAAAAATAAAAATAAATTGTATATATTTTTTATATTAGTTCGATCATTGTTGGATGACAATGATTCAAAAAAAAGCAATAAAGTATACATTTGAATCAATCGCTTTCGGAGGTTTTAAATAAAAATAAAAATTAGTAATCTTTAAACAGTAAGCTAGTAATATATAAAATAAATGCAAAATCTTTAATGGTTTAAAAAAATGGACTTAGCAAGTTTGACTCAAACCTTTCCAAAATAGGCAGTAATGTTGCCCTCATGTTTTAAGATATTAGATTTGTTTTTGCTTTGAGAAAAAAAAAATAGTTAAACTGTAAAAAGACAGGTGATTAGATAAGTGATCTGTAGTGATTTTTATATATTCTATAAATACTGATTCAATTGCACTCAAGGCAACAGTCATTGTAATGTTTACTTTTTTACACTCCTGGGCCAGACTACACTCAATCATATGACCTACTAAAGAGATGAGTCTTCAGTAAAGACTTAAAGGTTGAGACCGAGTTTGCGTCTCTCACATGGGTAGGCAGACCATTCCAGAAAAATGGAGCTCTATAGGAGAAAGCCCTGCCTCCAGCTGTTTGCTTGGAAATTTTAGGGATAATTAGGAGGCCTGTGTCTTACGTGTAGGTAGCGTACGTGTAGGTATGTACGGCAGGACCAAATCGGAAAGATAGGTAGGAGCAAGCCCATGTAATGCTTTGTAGGTTAGCAGTAAAACATTGAAATCAGCCCTTGCCTTTACAGAAAGCCAGTGTAGGGAGGCTAGCACTGGAGTAATATGATTAATTTTTTTGGTTCTAGTCAGGATTCTAGCAGCCGTATTTAGCACTAACTGAAGTTTATTTAGTGCTTTATCCGGGTAGCTGGAAAGTAGAGCATTGCGGTAGTCTAACCTAGAAGTAACAAAAGCATGGATACATTTTTCTGCATCATTTTTGGACAGAAAGTTTCTGATTTTTGCAATGTTACGTAGATGGAAAAAAGCTGTCCTTGAAACAGTCTTGATATGTTCGTCAAAAGAGAGATCAGGGTCCAGAGTAACGCCGAGGTCCTTCACAGTTTTATTTGAGACGACTGTACAACCATCAAGATTAATTGTCAGATCCAACAGAAGATCTCTTTGTTTCTTGGGACCTAGAACAAGCATCTCTGTTTTATCCGAGTTTAAAAGTAGAAAGTTTGCAGCCATCCACTTCCTTATGTCTGAAACACAGGCTTCTAGCGAGGGCAATTTTGGCGCTTCACCATGTTTCATTGAAATGTAAAGCAGTGTGTCATCCGCATAGCAGTGAAAATTAACATTATGTTTTCGAATGACATCCCCAAGAGGTAAAATATATAGTGAATACAATAGTGATCCTAAAACGGAACCTTGAGGAACACCGAAATGTACAGTTGATTTGTCAGAGGACAAACCATTCACAGAGACAAACATATCTTTCCGACAGATAAGATCTAAACCAGGCCAGAACTTGTCCATGTAGACCAATTTGGGTTTCCAATCTCTCCAAAAGAATGTGGTGATCGATGGTATCAAAAGCAGCACTAAGGTCTAGGAGCACGAGGACAGATGCAGAGCCTCAGTCTGACGCCATTAAAAGGTAATTTAACACCTTCACAAGTGCAGTCTCAGTGCTATGATGGGGTCTAAAACCAGACTGAAGCATTTCGTATACATTGTTTGTCTTCAGGAAGGCAGTGAGTTGCTGCGCAACAGCTTTTTCTAAAATGTTTGAGAGGAATGGAAGATTCGAAATAGGCCGATAGTTTTTTATATTTTCTGGGTCAAGGTTTGGCTTTTTCAAGAGAGGCTTTATTATTGCCACTTTTAGTGAGTTTGGTACACATCCGGTGGATAGAGAGACGTTTATTATGTTCAACATAGGAGGGCCAAGCACAGGAAGCAGCTCTTTCAGTAGTTTAGTTGGAATAGGGTCCAGTATGCAGCTTGAAGGTTTAGAGGCCATGATTATTTTCATCATTGTGTCAAGAGATATAGTACTAAAACACTTGAGTGTCTCTCTTGATCCTAGGTCCTGGCAGAGTTGTGCAGACTCAGGACAACTGAGCTTTGGAGGAATAGGCAGATTTAAAGAGGAGTCTGTAATTTGCTTTCTAATGATCATGATCTTTTCCTCAAAGAAGTTCATGAATTTATTACTGCTGAGGTGAAAGCCATCCTCTCTTGGGGAATGCTGCTTTTTAGTTAGGTTTATGACAGTATCAAAAATAAATTTCGGATTGTTCTTATTTTCCTCAATTAAGTTGGAAAAATAGGATGATCGAGCAGCAGTGAGGGCTCTTCGATACTGCAAGGTACTGTCTTTCCAAGCTAGCCGGAAGACTTCCAGTTTGGTGTGGCGCCATTTCCGTTCCAATTTTTTGGAAGCTTGCTTCAGTGCTCGGGTATTTTCTGTATACCAGGGAGCTAGTTTCTTATGACAAATGTTTTTAGTTTTTAGGGGTGCGACTGCATCTAGGGTATTGCGCAAGGTTAAATTGAGTTCCTCAGTTAGGTGGTTAACCGATTTTTGTTCTCTGACGTCCTTGGGTAGGCAGAGGGAGTCTGGAAAGGCATCTAGGAATCTTTGGGTTGACTGAGAATTTATAGCACGACTTTTGATGCTCCTTGGTTGGGGTCTGAGCAGATTATTTGTTGCGATTACAAACGTAATAAAATGGTGGTCCAATAGTCCAGGATTATGAGGAAAAACATTAAGATCCACAACATATCCACAGTATATATCCTTTCGAGAGTTCGAATTGTGTCCTGCACGTCATCTTTAGGTTATTGTTTTAAATTAGAAAAATAAATCGGCATTTTCATCTTTAAACTGGTTAAAAGTTGATCGTTAAAATGTTTTGTCAGAGACTACCTCTACTATACCTTCAGACATTCTGTTGAATGTACTGATCACCAACGCCTGATTACAGACCAATTGTTCATTAATGATGTAAATAAACTGGTGTTGTTCTGTCAATATTCTGTGTATCGTCTGGGACATGAACCTTTTTCTTCATATATTGCTGTGTTGTTGTTAAACGCTGTTATCAAATAACTTTGGCAATGTTAAGCTAATCTACTTTCCAAATGGAAACATGGGACATTTTGATAAGATTATGAAAAGGTACATTCAGCATTACTTAGTCCCAGATATGTGCAGTGAAATATGTTCTTTTAGAGGGTCAGTCATAGAGGTACGGCGCTCCCAAGAGCAAATTAGGGTTAACGACAGATTTTTCTCCTGTTCCTTGTCGGCTCACGTTTCACAAAACAGTGATTGAGTTATGTTATTAGCCTAAATTATGACTATGCAATCTATTCATCACGTAAAGAATGGTAGCCTATTTTACATAAGTTTTTGCTATAATAGATGCACGCAATCCTTTAATATAAAGGTTACATTTTATGGTGAAAAAAAAGAGCTTCCCTAAACTTTAAACTCACGTGCCGCCTACGCATGTCGGCATTTGAAGTCGGCCTTGTTGTTATTTGATCATGTGTATTATGCGTCTATTTCACGTTGCACTGAATATGCCGTTCCACAAGTAAATGAGACAATATACGATGAGGTTGAGTAATGGTCGACATTATACACCACATCACAAAACATTAGGAACACCTGCTCTTTCCATGACATAGACTGACCAGGTGAATCCAGGTGAAAGATATGATCCCTTATTGATGTCACTTCTTATATCCACTTCAATCAGTGTAGATAAAGGCGAGGAGACGTGTTAAAGAATGATTTGCAAGCCTTGAGACAAATCAGACATGGATTGTGTATGTGTGCAATTCACTTTGCCATATTCTGTTTATCTAAACTGACCCCCCATACCCTAGGTTTAACTGAACTGACCCCACTATACTCCAGGTTTATCTGAGCTAACCCCCCATACCGTAGGTTTATCTGAACTGACCCCCCATACTCTAGGTTTATCTGAACTGACCCCCCATACTCTAGGTTTATCTGAACTGACCCCCCATACTCTAGGTTTATCTGAACTGACCCCCCATATCCTGTTTATCTGAACTGACCCCCCATATCCTGTTTTTCTGAACTGACCCCCCATATCCTAGGTTTATCTGAACTGACCCCCCCATATCCTTTATTTATCTGAACTGACCCCCCCATACTCTAGGTTTATCTGAACTGACCCCCCATACTCCAGGTTTATCTGAACTGACCCCCCATACTCTAGGTTTATCTGAACTGACCCCCCCATTCTCTAGGTTTATCTGAACTGACCCCCCATACTCTAGGTTTATCTGAACTGACCCCCCATACTCTAGGTTTATCTGAACTGACCCCCCATACTCTAGGTTTATCTGAACTGGCCCCCCCATATCCTAGGTTTATCTGAACTGACCACCCCATACTCTAGGTTTATCTGAACTGACCCCCCATACCCTAGGTTTATCTGAACTGACCCCCCATACTCTAGGTTTATCTGAACTGACCCCCATACTCTAGGTTTATCTGAACTGACCCCCATATTCTAGGTTTATCTGAACTGACCCCCCATATCCTAGGTTTATCTGAACTGACCCCCCATATCCTAGGTTTATCTGAACTGACCCCCAATATCCCAGGTTTATCTGAACTGACCCCCCATATCCTGTTTTTCTGAACTGACCCCCCATATCCCAGGTTTATCTGAACTGACCCCCCATACCCTAGGTTTATCTGAACTGACCCCCCATACTCTAGGTTTATCTGAACTGACCCCCCCATACTCTAGGTTTATCTGAACTGACCCCCCATACTCTAGGTTTATCTGAACTGACCCCCAATATCCCAGGTTTATCTGAACTGACCCCCCATATCCTAGGTTTATCTGAACTGACCCCCCATACTCTAGGTTTATCTAAACTGACCCCACTGTTACACAGACTAGTATCCAGATATATTTTGCTTTCCCAGATTAGATGACTGTTCATTAACATTGTTCCTGAATTATATTTACTTTTGCTACATAGGCGTTTTATATTTGTAACCACTTCACACTTTTCTTATCTGAAGTTGTGTTATCACTAGTGTTCCAAATGGCACTCTGTTCCCTACATAGGGCACTACTTCTGACCAGAGGCATATGGGCCCTGTTCAAAAGTAGTGCACTATATAGGGGATAGCATGCCATTTTGGGACATACCCATAGCTTTGACATTGTGTGCTGAAGGAGGGCATTAACATGGTCGATTGGCTGTGGGATTGGGTCCTGGTGTCCAGGACGACTGTATATAAGGCCTGAGTTCTCCTCCTCCTAACTTCACTCCCTCTGTCCAAGAAGAACCAGAAGCAACCATGATGAACTGGGCTGTCCTCCTGTGTGCCCTAGTGGCCCTGTCCGAGTGTAATGTGAAGTAAGTTTTGTTCTTCTCTTCTCAGTCTGCATATTCTGTTTATTGTTGTCAGCACCTGACCCCAGGTCCAATTCCTGGTACATGGTAATTGCGGCGAATAAAGGGGATTTAGATTGTGACTGTTATTGTGTTTTCAGGATCTCTCTGATCAAGGGGAAGACTGCCAGAGAGACCCTGATGGAGAAGGGTATATGGGAGGAGACCAGGCTGAAGTTCCCCTACAACCCTATGGCCAAGTTCTACCAGACCGGTGATGAGGCTATGACCAACGACGCTGATGTAAGGCACAGACAGAAGCAGTATGGTGAAATACCTGGTCACTGGTCCCACAACTGTTTTTGCTCTATAGCTAATGGCCACGGGAGTTGTCTATACAGCACAAACAGACCTGGGACCAGGCTAGTCTATAGGCTGTATGTTTATTGTTTCAAATATGTCATTACATGTTGGATATTGTGACTGCATAGTTTGAACCCCATTGGCTCTACAGTTTGTGTTCATGTCTTGCTTAAGTTAAATGTACACTGGCATGATCAGATTAATTATGAGCTTACAGAGGAGCATATAGCCAGCCATGCTTCTTGGCATGTGACTAGCTACGTTGTTAGACAAATGTCTGTTTCTTCATAGGACTGTGAAATGTTCACTTGTGTGACCCTGTCACCGTCTCCCTGCAGATGTCCTACTATGGAGTGATAACCATTGGAACCCCTCCCCAGTCCTTCAACGTCATCTTTGACACTGGCTCCTCCAACCTGTGGGTTCCCTCTGTCTACTGCTCCAGCCAGGCCTGCCGTGAGTATATCTTAGGGGTCTGTAGAACACTGCTGGCGT
This sequence comes from Salvelinus namaycush, assembly GCF_016432855.1. Taxonomy (NCBI): domain Eukaryota; kingdom Metazoa; phylum Chordata; class Actinopteri; order Salmoniformes; family Salmonidae; genus Salvelinus; species Salvelinus namaycush. Next base: position 3,650,553 of record NC_052320.1, on the reverse strand, counting down.
TGGAGAATAGCTATATTTCAAAGTAGTTTACGAGTAGTCTCTTGTGACAAAAGTTGCAAAATACAGTTTTATATTGAGTACTTAGCCAGAGAATGGGAGACTTGGTTGTCGGTTGAGGTTAGGGGCTGAGGGTTTACAGCATAAGAGGGTTGGCTCAACACAATTAAACAATAGAATAGGATTAATGTGTTTTTTCTATTGTCCCCTTAAGAGCGTGGATGGTAGCGAATAGATCAATACCAATGAATAAATGAATGTTCAGTTTTGCAATGGCACAGTATGTACTTGGTCTGTAATGAACATGTTCATGTTTTTAAATAGAGAATCATGCCAAATACAATCCTGCACAGTCCAGCACCTTCACGTGGGCCAACAAGCCTGTTTCCATTCAGTACGGAACTGGCAGCATGACTGGACAGCTGGCATACGACACTGTTTCGGTATGTAAATGTAGCTAGCTACACATTATTGTGATACATGTTTAATTGACACTTTCAATTACAACATACTGTACATTACATACAATGCAACCCCTCAAATAATCTTCCACTCAGCACCCGCCATCCCAAAGCGGTCCTGTTTTATATCATCACATGCTAAAAAGTATATTAGTAACTGACTCCAGTACAATCAGCAAAGAAATATAACTACTATTTTGGGTACACTCAATATGGCCGCCGGTCCACACGTCACCAAACAATTGACTTGAATGGGGAAATCGTATTCTAGTAATTCAATTTCTATGGTGCCCAGTGACTGACGCTTGCTGTTCTGTTTTTCCAGGTGGGCGGTATCTCTGTAACTAAGCAGATCTTTGGTGCCAGTCAGACCGAGGCTCCCTTCATGGCCCACATGGTTGCCGACGGTATCCTGGGCCTGGCTTTCCCCAACCTGGCGGCCTCTGGGGCCACACCTGTCTTTGACAACATGATGACCCAGGGCCTGGTGTCCCAGAGCCTCTTCTCTGTCTACCTGAGCGGGTAACATAGTAACTGTACAATTACACCTGGATGGGAGGTGGCCTTTTCTCTCTGAGCTGTGATATTAATACAGCAAGAACGTACCAGCGAATTAATATTAAATACAATTATACAACTGCTTTAAATGTCTTTGAAGGAAAGGTGACATCCATTTCAACATGTGTTGATGATTAAGCAACCTTGTTGACCTTTCTCCTCCTCCAATAGAAACTCAGCAGAGGGTAGTGTGGTGTCTTTCGGAGACATTGAGTCTAACTACTACACCGGACAGATCACCTGGATCCCCCTGTCCTCCGAGACCTACTGGCAGATCAACATGGACAGGTAGGTACACTAGTCCACACAGAGCCTATATCCTGGTCCATATCCATACAAAGATTCATGTCTATACAGTGCCTTCGGAAAGTATTCAGACCCCTTGACTTTTTCTACACATTAAGTTACAGCCTTATTCTAAAATCGATTGCATAGTTTCCCCCCCTTATCCATCTACACACAATGCTCCATAATGACAAAGCAAAAACAGGTTTTTGGAAACCTGATGTGTGTGTGTATATATATTAGAAATTTACATAAGGTTTCAGACCCTTTACTCAGTACTTTGTTGGAGCACCTTTTGCAGCGATTACAGCCTCAAGTCTTCTTGGGTATGACGCAACAAGCTTGGCACAACTGTATTTGGGGAGTTTCTCTGTACTTTGTGTCGTTCATCTTTCACTCGATCCCGATTAGTCTCCCAGTCCCTGCTGCTGAAAAACATTCCCACAGCATGATGCTGCCACCACATGCTTCACCGTAGGGATGGTGCCAGGTTTCCTCCAGACGTGACGCTTGGCATTCAGGCCAAAGAGTTCAATCTTGGTTTCATCAGATCAGAGAATCTTGTTTCTCATGGTCTGAGAGTCTTTAGGTGCCTTTTGGCAAACTCCAAGTGGGCTGTCATGTGCCTTTTACTGAGGAGTGGCTTCCATCTGGCCACTCTACCATAAAGGCCTGATTGGTGGAGTGCTGCAGAGATGGTTGTCTTTCTGGAAGGTTCTCCCATCTCCACAGATGAACTCTGGAGCTCTGTCAGAGTGACCATTGGGCTCTTGGTTACCTCCTTGACCAAGACCCTTCTTCCCCAATTGCTCAATTCTGACAGGCAGCCAGCTTTAAGAAGAGTGGTTCCAAACTTCTTCCATTTAAGAATGATGGAGGCCACTGGGTTCTTGGGGACCTTCAAAACTGCAGAAATGTTGTGGTACCCTTACCCAGTTCTGTGCCTTGACACAATCCTGTCTTGGAGCTCTACGGACAATTCCTTTGACCTCAGGCTTGGTTTTTGCTCTGACATGCATTGTCAAATGCGGGACCTTATATAGACAGGTGTGTGCCTTTTCAAATCATGTCCAATCAATTGAATTTACCACAGATGGACTCCAATCAAGTTGTAGAAACATCTCAAGGATGATCAATGGAAACAGGATGCATCTGAAATCAATTTCGAGTCTCATAGCAAAGGATCTGAATACTTATGTAAATATGGTATCTGTTTTAAATGTTTTATACATTTGCTAAAATGTCAAAAAACCTGCTGTCATGTTTTTTTTTCGCTTTGTCATTATGGGGTATTGTGATGTCATTATGGGGTATTGCGATGTCATTATGGGGTATTGTGTGTGTAGATTGACGAGGAAGATGTTATATTTAATCCATTTTAGAATAAGGCTGTAATGTAAAAAAAAAGTGTGTAAAAAGTCAACAGGTTTGATATTGGACAAGTACATGAAATGAACATACCTACTTCCTGTCTGGAGCCTATGACTAAATGTTGCTGTGCACTTAGCATGTTGAAGTTAATTTTCTCACAACAAACACCTAAAAATGGCAAGAAATATATACATACAACCAAATAGAGGAAGAACAGGTACTCAGCTAGTATTTGTCCTTCCAGCGTTACCATCAATGGCAACACAGTGGCTTGCAATGGTGGATGTCAGGCTATCATAGATACTGGCACCTCCCAGATCGTTGGACCAACCACTGACATCAACAACATGAACAGCTGGGTCGGAGCCACCACTGACCAGTATGGAGATGTGAGTTACACGCACACGCACACACACACACACACACACACACACGTGTCCAACTACAAGGCTTTTCACACTACTGAGCGGAACCAAGCCAACCCAAGCTGCACTAAGCTGCCTGGTCTTGTTAGTTGTTGGAACGACCGTATTGTTGGAACAACCATGCTACAAATATTTGGGTTGGGACCGGCGTGGTAGTGTGAAAAGGGTGTACATCTGTTCTTGATGTTTTTCCCCTCAATCACCGCCTCCCCTTTGATTAACCACAGAATAAATTACAACATGTTATTACTCCTCTCATAGGCCACCGTGAACTGCAACAACATCGCCAACATGCCCGCGGTGACCTTTACCCTCAACGGAAACGCCTTCACCATCCCTGCCTCCGCCTACACCTCCCAGGTAGTCTACTGAAAGACATGTTACATACAACCCATCACCTCCCAGGTAGTCTACTGAAAGACATGTTACCTACAACCTATCACCTCCCATGTAGTCTACTGAAAGACATGTTACATACAACCTATCACCTCCCAGGTAGTCTACTGAAAGACATGTTACCTACAACCTATCACCTCCCAGGTAGTCTACTGAAAGACATGTTACATACAACATATCACCTCCCATGTAGTCTACTGAAAGACATGTTACATACAACCTATCACCTCCCAGGTAGTCTACTGAAAGACATGTTACCTACAACCTATCACCTCCCAGGTAGTCTACTGAAAGACATGTTACATACAACCTATCACCTCCCAGGTAGTCTACTGAAAGACATGTTACATACAACCTATCACCTCCCAGGTAGTCTACTGAAAGACATGTTACCTACAACCTATCACCTCCCAGGTAGTCTACTGAAAGACATGTTACATACAACCTATCACCTCCCAGGTAGTCTACTGAAAGACATGTTACATACAACATATCACCTCCCATGTAGTCTACTGAAAGACATGTTACATACAACCTATCACCTCCCAGGTAGTCTACTGAAAGACATGTTACCTACAACCTATCACCTCCCAGGTAGTCTACTGAAAGACATGTTACATACAACCTATCACCTCCCAGGTAGTCTACTGAAAGACATGTTACATACAACCTATCACCTCCCAGGTAGTCTACTGAAAGACATGTTACCTACAACCTATCACCTCCCAGGTAGTCTACTGAAAGACATGTTACATACAACCTATCACCTCCCAGGTAGTCTACTGAAAGACATGTTACATATATGACCCATCTGATCTTTAATGCTGATGTGTTTCGTAGCTCCTTCATCAGAACACATGTACATCTGAGACGTAACCTTTCTTTCAGATCCTAGAAGCAAAGGGCCTCACATGCCTGATTTTCCTCCTCTCTCTCTCTCTCTCTCTCTCTGTAGAGCTCCTACGGCTGTAGGACTGGTTTTGGTAACGGTGGAACTCAGCAGCTCTGGATCCTTGGAGATGTCTTCATCAGGCAGTACTATGCCATCTTTGACAGGCAGAACAACAATGTCGGTCTGGCCCAGATCGCGTAAGATATCTACTGTGAAAGAAGTCTGGATTGAATGGAAGTCTTCCAGTTATGAATAGTAATATGTTATATATGTGATTGTAGCACTAGAATTGGCATAGTTGGGGAAATGTTGTAGATTGTGAAATGTGCACAGTTGCCAAAGAATAAAATACACTATATTCCCAATGCTAAAATGTGTGTTTGGTTGTCTGTAGCTCTTTCTCCCTGAAGTGAAACTATCCTCTTGTGGAACCTCTTAATGTAAGAGAAATAATAGAATACTATAGAATATAGATCTGGACATGGTGAAGGCAGGTAGGCCCAGAACCATAGATAACCATCTGTTATAGGACTCGGGGTACGAGAACGCTCTGGCTGTAAGGGTTTTCTCCAGAGGAAACTGATAAGGACATGGTGATTGGATGCCAGATAACCTGATGTCCCGATAGATACTGTATCTATCTCAGCCTGTCAATAGAACCAGCTTGTTGAAAGACAGTCTGATATCAAACTCAAAAGTAAATCCTGGTGCAGCGGATTGATCCTTTATTTGTATGGTTTATGAGTCAAAATAGATATAAATCAATCACCTTAAAGCTGGAATCTGTATCTGAAACAAAGTGGTCACCCCACCTGTTTTGGTAAAAAGCTGAGGGATGGGGCTGGAGAAATGTAACCACTCTCAAATGAATAGACAGAGCTGTGGATGCAACGACTGACCATCCATGATATCAACATGATGGCATAAAACTTAGATTCAATCAAATCAAGCGTTAACTGGCGATAGCCGACACCCGCACAGCTGATGTTTTGGCGGTGTCGGAGGTGGAACTGCGTTGGAACGGTCAAATCGGTGAGCAGCTGCTCTTGTGCCTGCTTGACAATGATCGCACCCGTCCCACTCGCTCCCACTCCTGTTAGAAGTTCAAAGCAAGAATATGTAGGCTATTTAAGCAATAAGGCCCGGCGAGGTGTGGTATATGGCCAATATACCACGGCTAAGGGCTGTTCTAAGCAAGACAACGCGGAGTGCCCCAAGGTCCAAAACCCACAAGGTGCCTTATTGCTATTATAAACTGGTTACCAACGTAATTAGAGCAGTAAAAAATACATGTTTTGTCATACCCGTGGTATACGGTCTGATATACCACGGCTGTCAGCCAATCAGCATTCAGGGCTCGAACCTCCCAGTTTATAAACAGAAATAATGACACTCAAATTAAAAAAATAATTCTCAGCCTAATCGTGGTGTAGATTACATCTCACATTGCAGTGTTCAAACTTGTAAACAAAGCTGCGTGGGATTTCTATCATTGCGAATCTGTGCAGCCAATGGCAATGTCCACCTTTAGGTATAATGCCCGGTGTCGCTTGTGGATTTGATAACCCTGCAAGCAGTTCCACCTCCAACACCGCAAAAACAACCACTATGCAGTCATCGACTAAAGTGGATCTGACTGAACAGAGCCCTAAACCAGGTTGAGGTTATACAATGTTTGTTTTCAAACATTGGAGTAAAAAAAGCTTATATTTTGGGTTCTGATGGGGGACGACAGTCGAACAAAGGTCATGAGGCATCTATTCGTTATATTCTTCAAGAATCAATGGGTATATATATAATGAATTTATAAGATCCCAAAAAATGTATGTAGCAACTAAAGATTCTAGCTTTAAACACAGTTTTCATACTTAATTATCCACATTGAAGCAAGATACAGATAGCCTGGTCATAACAACATATCAACACAAACAGTTCTGGGATCATCAGAAAGATAATCCGGTTCAGCGGCGGTTGCTAGCCAGTGTGGAGTACACCACTGTCCCAGCAGGCTCTCTGTGTGCGTCAGGGTTTCTGGGGCTGCGGAGTGTCTGTAGGTTAGCATACAGCTCAGTGGTATGGTTCTTATGAGGCTTGAAGTCCACTGTGGTGTAGACAATACTGCTCTCCTCCTGAAGGACATCCTGCATATTACATATTTAAATTCACTTTTTCCTGTGTTTTCATAGTTTCATCAGCTGTTGTTGCAATAACACTGAAACTAACACTGAAAAAAGTGAGAACACATGTGATCAGTGCTATTTCCTGATAGTTGCTGGTTGAAAATACAATCTACACAGGACAGGACTTTCTAAAATCATCAGGTTTGCATGGGCAGGAGTGTCCCCACTTAGAACACTCCCAGAAAGTCCTATTGCATGAGAAATATATTTTTGCCCATTTGAATGAAAAATCTATTACAGTAAGGTACTTAATTCTTACACACATTTGTTTTGATGATGAGTAAAACGGCTGCACTGGGCCTTTAAGGTATACGTTATGAGTAGCAATACATATTTATAAGTAGTTAATAAACTGTTCAGTCTGGGGCACACTACAGAAGACATCAACAGGGAAAATACATAATGGGAACGTCAAGTTCAAACACAAGTATTTTTCTTTGGTTGTTGTTTCTGGGACAAAAGACATTTGACACTGAGTCACAGAGACAAAGTCCACCTTTAGCACTTACTGAGAGGATGTGTGCAGCTGAGTCACTGGAAGTTGCTCCACATTTCTCTGCGAAGAACGAGGTTATTAAATCAATTTAAAAACAAAGAACAGACACACTGCTACAATAAAAAAAAAAAAAAAGTCATTGCACGTCTACTGGCTAAAAAGGTCATAGCCGACGCATTTGAAAAATGATTTCAACATGAACAGCAATTCATCTATGAAACACTGAAGGTTTGTCCTCTTACTTTTCGTGATGATTTTGTGACGAACCACAACAAGGACTACTGAGCTGATCACAATCACCATAGCAATGCAGAGACCTGCAGCCAGTTGTAAACCAAAGCTCCAGGGAACACTACCAGGTGAATAGGACAAACATGACAACTTATTGACATAGGCATTAAAAACGCTCCCAGAAATATGCTCAACTATAACACGATCATCTACGAGGAATAATTAACCAGTGTTAGAGAGAGATTGCACCTGGGGCTGTCACTGTGGTCCTTGGTGAAAACAGGCCCAGAGGTGTCTGATGAGGAAGAGAAGATGAAGGGGCTGATGGTTGACCTGACCGGAGGTCGAGGGGATACAGGACCGCTACGCCGACCACTATCTAAACAGAGACTGAGTTTAATAAGCACTCATTTCAATACAGTTAAATTGTTATTTTAAAAAGGTGACTTCCTCATCCTGTACAGATGTCTTTGTCTTCAACACTGATTGGTTTACAATATCACAGTTCCTAGAATACAACAGAATAACTTTCTTTCCCCAGATGAAACTTCATATAAGATTTAGTATGATTTATTTATGATGATTCTTACCAATCTGGAGGTTATAGTCATTGTACATATGATTCCATCCAATGGTGACAATAGCACACCTGTAGTCGCCAGCGTCCACTGACTTTAAATTCCATATCATAACGTCCATCCCACCGTTGTATTCTGTTGTGGATACTCTTCCCTTGTAGAAGTCATTGACATATCCTCTGGTATTCACAACAACAGAAAATCCCCAAGGATATAGTTTAGAACAGAACTTCTCATAACCATTGTAGAAAGGAGGAAAGACAAATCTCAGCAGCGCTTGTCCATTCACCACCGTCCTCTGTTGTGCTTCCATCTCAGGGTCATCTATCAAACACACACACTATGAATTGACAAACAAGCAGACCCCCCCCATCCCCCCCACACACATGAAAAAATACTAGTTAACTATAAAATATTATACAGTATTTACTATAGAAACATATTAAAATTAAAATAAACATAACTATCACATTTACATAAATATTCAGACCCTTTTCTCAGTACTTTGTTGAAGCACCTTTGGCAGCGATTACAGCCCGAGTCTTCTTGGGTATGATGCTACAAGCTTGGCACCCCTGTATTTGGGCAGTTTCTCCCATTATTTTCAGAGAATCATCGCTGCACAGCTATTTTCAGGTCTCTCCAGAGATATTAGATCGGGTTCAAGTCCGGGCTCTGGCTGGGCCACTCAAGGACATTCAGAGACTTGTCCTGAAGCCACTCCTTGTCACGTTCCTGACCTGTTTTCCTTGTTTTTGTATGTGTTTAGTTGGTCAGGGCGTGAGTTGGGGTGGGCATTCGATGTTATGTGTTTCTATGTTTAGGTTCATTGTCTATTAGCCTGATATGGTTCTCAATCAGGGACAGGTGTTTTACGTTTCCTCTGATTGAGAACCATATTAAGGTAGGTTGTTCACACTGTTTGTTTGTGGGTGATTGTTCCTGTGTCTGTGTGTCGCACCACAAGGGACTGTTTCGTTTTCGTGCGTTTGGTGAGTCTGTTCCTGTGCTTGCATTCTTCGTGTTTATGTAAGTTCTCATGTTCAGGTCTGTCTACGTCGTTTTGTTGTTTTGTAATCTATTCAAGTGTTTTTTCGTGTTCGTCTTTGCTTTAATAAATATTCGTCATGTCTTCACAACACGCTGCATTTTGGTGTGATCCCTACTCCTCCTCTTCAGACGAAGAAACCGTTACACTCCTGCGTTGTCTTGGCTGTGTATTTAGGGTTGTTGTCCTGTTGGAAGGTGAACCTTCACCCCAGTCTGAAGTCCTGAGCGCTCTGGAGCAGGTTTACATCAAGGATCTTTCTGTATTTTGCTCCGTTCATCTTTCCCTCGATCCTGACTAGTCTTCTAGTCCCCGCCACTGAAAAACATCCCCACAGCATGATGCTGTCATCACCATGATTCACTGTAGTGATGGAATTGGCCTGTTTTCCTCCAGAAGTGACGTGTTGCATTCAGGCCAAAGAATTCAATCTTGGTTTCATCAGATCAGAGAATCTTGTTTCTCATGGACTGAGAATCCTTTAGGTGCCTTTTGGCAAACTCCAAGCAAGCTGTCATGTTCCTTTTACTGAGGAGTGGCTTCCGTCTGGCCACTCTACCATAAAGGCCACTGTGTTCTTGGGGACCTTCAATGCTGCAGAAATGTTGTGGTACCCTTACCCAGTTCTGTGCCTCGACACAATCCTGCCTCGGAGCTCCACGGACAATTCCTTCGACCTCATGGCTTGGTTTTTGCTCTGACATGCACTGTCAACTGTGTGACCTTATATAGACAGGTGTGCGCCTTTCCAAATCATGTTCAAATCAATTGAATTTACCACAGGTGGACTCCAATCAAGTTGTAGAAACTTCTCAAGGATGATCAAGTTCCATAGCAAAGGATCTGAATACTTACGTAAATAAGGTATTTTTTAATACATTTGCTAAAATAAAAAAATAAAAACTGTTTTCATGGGGTATTCTATGTAGCTTGATGGGGGAAAAACATTTAATACATTTTAGAATAAGGCTGTAACGTAACAAAATGTGGAAAAAGTCAAGGGGTCTGAATACTTTCTGAATGCACCCTGCCCATTCCCCTCCCCCATATCTTATTTTGTGCCACCCATAAGTGAGAAACCTACATGCCAAGTATAAGACATATAGTGTTGTCTACAGCTTATTGAAAAGAGAGAAGAATCCATTCAGACCCCAGTCCTACCTACAGGTTATGGAAAATGTGCTCTTTTAAGCCTCGTTTCCATGGGCAGTTTGAAGTTTTTTTTGCACATCTGATTAAAATCTGTTATTTTTCCTGCAGTGTGAACAGCCAAAAAGCTATTTCAAGTCACCTTCCTACAGCGCCTTCAGAAATGAGTCATAACCCGTGACTTATTCCACATTGTTGTTTAACACCATGAATTCAAAACAGATTAAATATATGTTTTTCCCTCACCCATCTACACGCAATACCTCATAAAAGTGAAAAGCTGTTTTAGATTTTTTTGCACATTTTAAATAAAAAAACCCAGACATATTGGATTTACATAAGTATTCAGACCTGAGTCAATACATGTTAGAATCACCTTTGGCAGCGATTACAGCTGTGAGTCTTTCTGGTTAAGTCTTTATTAAGAGCTTTGCACACCTAGAATGTACAATATTTGCCCATTATTCTGTTCACAATTCTTCAAACTCTGTCAAATTGGTTGTTGATCATTGCTAGACAACCATCTAGACAACCAAATCCCAACTGTTTTTGGTTATTATCCTGCAGAAAGGTGAATTGTTCCCATGTCTGTTGGAAAGCAGACTGAACCAGGTTTTCCTCTAGGATGTTGCCAGTCCTTAGCTCTCCTACGTTTCTTTTTATCCTAAAAAAACTCCCTAGTCCTTGCTGATGACAAGCATACCCATAACATGACGCAGCCACCACCATGGATTTGCCCCAAACGTAAAGCTTTGTATTCAGGACAAAGTTAATTTCTTTGCCACATTTGCAGTTCTACTTCAGTGCCTTGTTGCAAACAGGATGCCTATTTTGGAATATTTGTATTCTGTACAGACTTCCTTCTTATCACTCTGTGATTTAGGTTAGTATTGTGGAGTAACTAGAATGTTGTTGATCCATCCTCAGTTTTCTCCTATCACAGCCATTAAAACGCTGTAACTGTTTTAAAGTCACCATTGGCCTCATGTTGAAATCCCTGAGCAGTTTCCTTCCTCTCCGACAACTGAGTTAGGAAGGACGCCTGTATCTTTGCAGTGACTGGGTGTATTGGTACACCACCTGAAGTGTAATAAATAACTTCACCATGCTCAAAGGGGATATTCAATGTCTGCTTTTTTATTGTTACCCATCTACCAATAGGTGCCCTTCTTTGGAAAACCTCCCTGGTCTTTGTGGTTGAATCTGTGTTTGAAATGAAATGAACTGCTCGACTGAGGGACCTTAGAGCTAATTGTATGTGTGGGCTACAGAGATGAGGTAGCCATTAAAAAAATCATGTTAAACACTATTATTGCACAGAGTGAGTCCATGCCATTACAAAGGTGTTGGATACTTATTCACTCAAGACATTTCAGCTTTTCATTTTAAATTCATCTGTAAACATTTCTAAAAAACACAACTTCACTGACATGATGGGGTAATATGTAGGCCAGTGACACACAATCTCAATTGAGTCCATTTTAAATTCAGTCTGTATCAAAACAAAATGTGGAAAAAGTCAAGGGGTGTGAATTATTTTTGAATGCGCTGTACCTAACTAGCTAGTTTACTGCCTTGGCTAGCCAAAAATAGCTAGTTTTGAAAGTTGGATCGTCTTATCCTTTGAGGCTTTAAAAAAGTGTTTTTACACTATGATTTTGAATATTCAAAGCAACTAGGAAACTTCCATGGCGAAGCATTGTTGTCACCTTAGGTTGTTACATAACTTCTGAGTGATGGGAAGCACGAGCACCACCACCAATCAGACTACACCCAAAGACCCATGTCGTTACTATGGCAACTAGCGTAGCCATATCAGCAAATGACTGCTGTTCTGAACACACACATCTGATTTGGTCGTTTGTAACTTGCTGTTTGGACAGTCAGTTGTCCAAAATAGATTTTGAAAACAAAACTGATTAGAGCATTAAGGTCTGGAGTGTGAACAAGGCTTTAGTATTTCTCCAGTAGGTTTCCTGAAGGAGAACGCCTCAATGCCAAAGATAATAAAAAATAAAAAGACATAGTAAATACTAGTTATACTGCAAAGACACTACAGTAAATACTACAGTATAGTACAGTCTGCAAAAACACTACAGTATACTATATTATTTTTTCATGTGGGTCTCTCGCAAATTATTATAATTATTATTCTTTTTTTAATCTTAAAATGAGACAAACCTGGATAAAATCTTACCTAATAGAAGAATCAAGAGAAAGATAATCTTCATCTTCAAGTCAAAAACTCACTGAGGCTGGGCAGCTGTCCCCACACATCCTAGTCACCAACCCAAAAAAAGGCAACTGGAGTTGACAGCTCTTTTACTGTATTGTTCCGAGACCAGCCTTGTGATTCACTTCCTTCATTTGTGCGGCGGGGCGGCGAGGGGGCGGGGTCTCTCTAACTTGCAATTTACAAGTTTCAGAACACTTATTATTGGCTTTAGAGTAGGAGGATGATAGGTTGTACTGTTGTCATGGTACCAGCATCAGGTATCACAGTTTCAAGTAGTATCATAATACCTCTATAATGTTTTTGTCATAGAAAAACAAAATGATCTGGCCAATATTTAACCATAAGAAAACAAATCACATAAAAGGGAAGTGAAAGATCTGACAGAATGTAGTAATGGTGTGGCAGGCAGCCTAGCGATTAGAGCATTGGGCCAGAAACCGAAAGGTCGCTGGTTTGAATCCTTGCGTTAACTAGGTGAAAAATCTGTCGATGTGCCCTTGAGCAAGGCACTTAACCCTAATTGCTCCTTTAAGTCGCTCTGGATAAGAGCGTCTGCTAAATGATTCATATGTAAATGTTGTGATTTATTTGGCATCAGCTTTTAGCTTATTCAGCGATTTTCATTTAAGCAAATCATGGGAAAAAAATGCTTCATATGCAAAAAGATATGTACAAATTACCAAATGATTAACCACTCCTTTTAAACCACAAATCACAATCAACCCTGTAGTCTGACAGTCCTCCGATCCTCCAGAGGCAGTCTTCACACAGTCCTTTCCCATTCAAAACTAAACATCCCATTGGAAGCTGTGCTTTATTCTAAAACATATCAGCCATTTTAATTTCTTCTTTCGTGACATTGTCTTGCAAGTCAAAGCAGGTGTTGAGGAAACCGCAGATCTTAAATAATTACAGAGTACGCCTACGTACCAAAATGGCAAACTATTCCCTATTTAGTGCACTACTTTTGAAGGGCCCTGGTCAAAAGTAGTGCACTATGTAGGGAATAGGGTGGCATTTCAGACACAGACTAGATCATCCAACCGTGTGTAACTTTGTTCTTTAATGTACATCAGCCCCTATTGATTAACCTAGAAGCGATGGGTACAATATTTAGAATTTACAAAAGCTTCTGTTAATAGATCTACTTAACAGTGAGAGTTCATCTATTTAACACTCCCACTATGAGTGATAGATCTACCAGCCACTAAAATCCTCTCTAGTGCTGTTTCTATCATCCCAGGTATCTGAAGCACGGCAGAGCTCCTAGAGTAGAGCAGTGTGTCCTGGGTATCTGAAGCATGGCAGAGAGAGTAGACCAGTGTGTTCTAGGGGATGGATCTAGGCAAGACCCTGCCCAGATTTGATCAATCTTGATCGCATAACGAGTAGCTGTTTGGGATGATTTTACACAATGATTTGTAGATTCTCTGCAGTCGCGCTCAGGCCGATCCTGACGAACCACGCTGGAGGTCACTGGTCATCGTGGTTCCACCGTACTAGTCCTGCAATACATACGGTCATCAGGCAGCCAATAGTAGACATCATACTAGGAGACAAGTCCGCAATCACAGAGAGCCATCCCTCCCGACTTCCATCCGTCCGACAGAGGGTCTCTACTCATCGGTGAAGGTGATGACATCATACTGGATTCCCTGCTGTTGTAGCTGCTCCAGCTGTTCTTGTGTGGCCTCTGTATAGACCGTCTGGGTCTGTTGCAAGGCTGCATCTGCGACCGCTGGAACAGAGAGGGAGGGAGGGAGAGCAGGTAGTGTTAATAAACTGACAAGAGAACAACCATTTCAAGGTTCTCAACCTCCAGTTCTTGAGCCCTTTTGTTCCAGCCCGTCGCCTCTAAAACTTCTGATTCAAAGAATCAACAAATCCTGGTGTTACATATAGACAGCATGAGGATTTTAATTGAACTAGGCAAGTCAGTTAAGAACAAATTCTTATTTTACAGTGACGGCCTACCCCGGTCAAACCTTTCCTTAACCCAGACGAAGCTGGGCCAATTGTGCGCCGCCCTATGGGACTCCCGATCACGGCCGGTTGTGATACAGCAGGGTCTGTAGTGACGCTTCTAGCACTGAGGTGCAGTGCCTTAGACCGCTGCGCCACTCGGGAGCCCTCGGGATAGCATGAACCAGGTGTTGCTACAGGGTTGGACGGACTGCACCAGGTGTTGCTACAGGGTTGGACGGACTGCACCAGGTGTTGCTACAGGGTTGGACGGACTGAACCAGGTGTTGCTACAGGGTTGGACGGACTGAACCAGGTGTTGCTACAGGGTTGGACGGACTGCACCAGGTGTTGCTACAGGGTTGGACGGACTGAACCAGGTGTTGCTACAGGGTTGGACGGACTGAACCAGGTGTTGCTACAGGGTTGGACGGACTGAACCAGGTGTTGCTACAGGGTTGGACGGACTGCACCAGGTGTTGCTACAGGGTTGGACGGACTGCACCAGGTGTTGCTACAGGGTTGGACGGACTGCACCAGGTGTTGCTACAGGGTTGGACGGACTGCACCAGGTGTTGCTACAGGGTTGGACGGACTGCACCAGGTGTTGCTACAGGGTTGGACGGACTGCACCAGGTGTTGCTACAGGGTTGGACGGACTGCACCAGGTGTTGCTACAGGGTTGGACGGACTGCACCAGGTGTTGCTACAGGGTTGGACGGACTGCACCAGGTGTTGCTACAGGGTTGGACGGACTGCACCAGGTGTTGCTACAGGGTTGGACGGACTGCACCAGGTGTTGCTACAGGGTTGGACGGACTGAACCAGGTGTTGCTACAGGGTTGGACGGACTGAACCAGGTGTTGCTACAGGGTTGGACGGACTGAACCAGGTGTTGCTACAGGGTTGGACGGACTGAACCAGGTGTTGCTACAGGGTTGGACGGACTGAACCAGGTGTTGCTACAGGGTTGGACGGACTGAACCAGGTGTTGCTACAGGGTTGGACGGACTGAACCAGGTGTTGCTACAGGGTTGGACGGACTGCACCAGGTGTTGCTACAGGGTTGGACGGACTGAACCAGGTGTTGCTACAGGGTTGGACGGACTGAACCAGGTGTTGCTACAGGGTTGGACGGACTGAACCAGGTGTTGCTACAGGGTTGGACGGACTGCACCAGGTGTTGCTACAGGGTTGGACGGACTGCACCAGGTGTTGCTACAGGGTTGGACGGACTGCACCAGGTGTTGCTACAGGGTTGGACGGACTGCACCAGGTGTTGCTACAGGGTTGGACGGACTGAACCAGGTGTTGCTACAGGGTTGGACGGACTGCACCAGGTGTTGCTACAGGGTTGGACGGACTGAACCAGGTGTTGCTACAGGGTTGGACGGACTGCACCAGGTGTTGCTACAGGGTTGGACGGACTGAACCAGGTGTTGCTACAGGGTTGGACGGAAAGCATGCACATCCCGTAGCTGGCAGGAGTTGAGAACCCTGGTCAAATGTATGCAGCAGACTGTGTATGAAGCAGACTGTGTATGCAGCAGACTGTGTATGCAGCAGACTGTGTATGCAGCAGACTGTGTATGCAGCAGACTGTGTATGCAGCAGACTGTGTATGCAGCAGACTGTGTATGCAGCAGACTGTGTATGCAGCAGACTGTGTATGCAGCAGACTGTGTATGCAGCAGACTGTGTATGCAGCAGACTGTGTATGCAGCAGACTGTGTATGAAGCAGACTGTGTATGCAGCAGACTGTGTATGCAGCAGACTGTGTATGCAGCAGACTGTGTATGCAGCAGACTGTGTATGAAGCAGACAGTGTGTTAACATACCAGTAACGGCAGAATGTTCAACAACCTCCAGGTCCTCAGGACTGACTATCTGTTGTTCTGAACCGATGGGAAGATACTGGATCTGCCCGTCATGACTCAGAGCAATCTGCAAAGAGACAGTTTTAAAAACAGTTAACGATCTAATATACGGTTTTCAAACAATAGAGTAAGCAATGCACATAGAGTGCATTCGGAAAGTATTCAGACCCCTTGAGTTTTCCACATTATGCTACGTTACAGACTTATTCTAAAGTTCAATCTTGGTTTCATCAGACCAGAGAATCTTGTTTCTCATGGTCTGAGAATCGTTTAGGTGCCTTTTGGAAACTCCAAGTGGGCTGTCATGTGCCTTTTACTGAGGAGTTGCTTCCATCTGGTCACTCTACCATAAAGGCCTGATTGGTAGAGTGCTGCAGAGATGGTTGTCCTTCTGGAAGGTTCTCCTATCTCCACAGAGGAACTCTGGAGCTCTGTCAGAGTGACCATCAGGTTCTTGGTCACCTCCCTGACATAATCTTGTCTCTGAGCTCTACGGACAATTCCTTCTACGTCATGGCTTGGTTTTTGCTGACATGCGCTGTCAACTGTGGGACCTTATATAGACAGGTGTGTGGCTTTCCAAATCATGTCCAATCAATTGAATTTACCACAGGTGGACTCCAATCAAGTTATAGAAACATCTCAAGGATGATCAATGGAAACAGGATGCACCTGAGCTCAATTTCGTGTCTCATAGCAAAGGGTCTGAATACTTATGTAAATAAGGTATGTTTTTTTTTTTTTAATTTATACATTTACAAAAAATTCTCAAAACCTGTTTTCCCTTTGTCATTATGGGGTTTTGTGTGTAGATCCATTTAAGAATAAGGCTGTAACGTAACAAAATTTTGAAAAAAGTCAAGTGGTCTGAATACTTTC
Source organism: Salvelinus namaycush (assembly GCF_016432855.1). NCBI lineage: Eukaryota > Metazoa > Chordata > Actinopteri > Salmoniformes > Salmonidae > Salvelinus > Salvelinus namaycush. The sequence goes on along the minus strand of NC_052320.1, from coordinate 3,633,531 downwards.
CGAAGGCACTGTATAGCACCTTTACATTACATAATCATACTAAAAGAAAGATTTATTCTGGATTGAGTAATTTTGTTTTTGGGGGTCCTCTCTCCCTCACCTGTTGCTCCTGCAGGAAGGCCCCATCATGCTCATACTGGATGATCTGGCCATCTGACATCTGAATGTGGTTCCCGTCTGCTAGCACCACGTACTCCTGAGGTAGGAAGTGTTGGACTCCATCCTGAGAGATGATATACTGGACCTGGGAGGGCGAAGGAGGAGAATTAGACCTGGGAGGGCGAAGGAGGAGAATTAGACCTGGGAGGGCGAAGGAGGAGAATTAGACCTGGGAGGGCGAAGGAGGAGAATTAGACCTGGGAGGGCGAAGGAGGAGAATTAGCCCTGGGTGGGCGAAGGAGGAGAACTAGACCTGGGAGTGCGAAGGAGGGGAACTAGACCTGGGAGGGCGACGGAGGGGAACTAGACCTGGGAGTGCGACGGAGGGGAACTAGACCTGGGAGTGCGAAGGAGGGGAACTAGACCTGGGAGGGCGAAGGAGGGGAACTAGACCTGGGAGTGCGACGGAGGGGATTTAGACCTGGGAGGGCGACGGAGGGGAACTAGACCTGGGAGGGCGACGGAGGGGATTTAGACCTGGGAGGGCGACGGAGGGGAACTAGACCTGGGAGGGCGACGGAGGGGAACTAGACCTGGGAGGGCGAAGGAGGGGAACTAGACCTGGGAGGGCGAAGGAGGGGAACTAGACCTGGGAGGGCGAAGGAGGGGAACTAGACCTGGGAGGGCGAAGGAGGGGAACTAGACCTGGGAGGGCGAAGGAGGGGAACTAGACCTGGGAGGGCGAAGGAGGGGAACTAGACCTGGGAGGGCGAAGGAGGGGAATTAGACCTGGGAGTGCGAAGGAGGGGAACTAGACCTGGGAGTGCGAAGGAGGGGAACTAGACCTGGGAGGGCGAAGGAGGAGAATTAGACCTGGGAGTGCGACGGAGGGGATTTAGACCTGGGAGTGCGACGGAGGGGATTTAGACCTGGGAGGGCGACGGAGGGGAACTAGACCTGGGAGGGCGACGGAGGGGATTTAGACCTGGGAGGGCGACGGAGGGGAACTAGACCTGGGAGGGCGACGGAGGGGAACTAGACCTGGGAGGGCGACGGAGGGGAACTAGACCTGGGAGGGCGAAGGAGGGGAACTAGACCTGGGAGGGCGAAGGAGGGGAACTAGACCTGGGAGGGCGAAGGAGGGGAACTAGACCTGGGAGGGCGAAGGAGGGGAACTAGACCTGGGAGGGCGAAGGAGGGGAACTAGACCTGGGAGGGCGAAGGAGGGGAACTAGACCTGGGAGGGCGAAGGAGGGGAACTAGACCTGGGAGGGCGAAGGAGGGGAACTAGACCTGGGAGGGCGAAGGAGGGGAACTAGACCTGGGAGGGCGAAGGAGGGGAACTAGACCTGGGAGGGCGAAGGAGGGGAACTAGACCTGGGAGGGCGAAGGAGGGGAACTAGACCTGGGAGGGCGAAGGAGGGGAACTAGACCTGGGAGGGCGAAGGAGGGAAACTAGACCTGGGAGGGCGAAGGAGGGGAATTAGACCTGGGAGGGCGAAGGAGGGGAACTAGACCTGGGAGGGCGAAGGAGGGGAACTAGACCTGGGAGGGCGAAGGAGGGGAACTAGACCTGGGAGGGCGAAGGAGGGGAACTAGACCTGGGAGGGCGAAGGAGGGGAACTAGACCTGGGAGGGCGAAGGAGGAGAATTAGACCTGGGAGGGCGAAGGAGGGGAACTAGACCTGGGAGGGCGAAGGAGGGGAACTAGACCTGGGAGGGCGAAGGAGGGGAACTAGACCTGGGAGGGCGAAGGAGGGGAACTAGACCTGGGAGGGCGAAGGAGGGGAACTAGACCTGGGAGGGCGACGGAGGGGAACTAGACCTGGGAGGGCGAAGGAGGGGAACTAGACCTGGGAGGGCGACGGAGGGGAACTAGACCTGGGAGGGCGAAGGAGGGGAACTAGACCTGGGAGGGCGAAGGAGGGGAACTAGACCTGGGAGGGCGAAGGAGGGGAACTAGACCTGGGAGGGCGAAGGAGGGGAACTAGACCTGGGAGGGCGAAGGAGGAGAACTAGCCCTGGGTGGGCGAAGGAGGGGAACTAGACCTGGGAGGGCGAAGGAGGGGAACTAGACCTGGGAGGGCGAAGGAGGGGAACTAGACCTGGGAGGGCGAAGGAGGGGAACTAGACCTGGGAGGGCGAAGGAGGGGAACTAGACCTGGGAGGGCGAAGGAGGAGAATTAGACCTGGGAGGGCGAAGGAGGGGAACTAGACCTGGGAGGGCGAAGGAGGGGAACTAGACCTGGGAGGGCGAAGGAGGGGAACTAGACCTGGGAGGGCGAAGGAGGGGAACTAGACCTGGGAGGGCGAAGGAGGGGAACTAGACCTGGGAGGGCGAAGGAGGGGAACTAGACCTGGGAGGGCGAAGGAGGGGAACTAGACCTGGGAGGGCGAAGGAGGGGAACTAGACCTGGGAGGGCGAAGGAGGGGAACTAGACCTGGGAGGGCGAAGGAGGGGAACTAGACCTGGGAGGGCGAAGGAGGAGAATTAGATTGTCACTGTCTGTCCTGTTTCTATATCATACTGTTACAGTGCCTTCGGAAAGTATTCAGACCCTTTGACTTTTTCCACATTTTGTTACGTTACAGCCTTATTCTAAAATTGATTAAATAAATAATAACTCCTCATCAATCTACAAACAATACCCCATAATAAACAGGATGAACCTGAGCTCAATTTCAAGAGTCATTGCAAAGGGTCTGAATACTTACGTAAGTAAGGTATTTCTGTTTTCGCTTTGTCATTATGACGTATTGTGTCTAGTAGATTGATGAGGAATTATAACTTTTTGGTCCATTTTAGAATAAGGCTGTAAAGTAACAAAATGTGGAAAAAGTCAAGTGGTCTGAATCCTTCCCGAATACACTGTAAGTAGTCGTTTCTAGCTCCATTTGTAAAGGAATCTACTGTATGTATCTAGCAGAGGAGGCTGGGTGGGTAGAGGTATAGGAGGACGGGCTCATTGTAGTGGCTGGAATGGAACGGATGGAAAGATATCGAACACATGGTAACCATGTGACCGTCCTCCTATATCTCTATCCACTAGCCACCTCTGGTATCTAGCTATAGCTCTATCTACAGCAGGGGTATCAAACATACAGCACGCCAGGGGGTCCAATCCGGCCGCGGTTGGTTTGAGTAAAAGAATATGATAAATAAAAACGTTTGTGGTTTTGAACTCAATACTACTTTAAAATGACTAAAACCAAATCTAAAACTGTTCATAAATTACGATGGATCTACAAATTCATACAGTTTATTGACTGTGTCTAGCTCACTAATAAATCACAGAAATTAGTCATGGAACATTGAAAATTCCAAAGTGCTGGATAGTGAACTTTTTAGATAATTTTAGTGGCGAGAAAATATAACCGATTTTCAGTGCGGTCTCCTGGACCTCGTTGAAGACCTCCTGCCCCCCCCCCCCCAGTTTGACACCCCTGATCTACAGTGTACATCAGTCACCTGGTTGTCTCCTGTCATGTACTGTAACGTCTGTCCGTCCACTGTGGTGATCTGCTGAATGTACGTGGCCTCCTCTTGGTCTTCCAGGCCTTGTTCCTGGGACACTATGATGTGGTCCTGACCCAGGCCTTGTTCCTGGGACACTATGATGTGGTCCTGACCCAGGCCTTGTTCCTGGGACACTATGATGTGGTCCTGACCCAGGCCTTGTTCCTGGGACACTATGATGTGGTCCTGACCCAGGCCTTGTTCCTGGGACACTATGATGTGGTCCTGACCCAAGGCCTGTTGTAGCTGCTCTGGGCTGATAGTCTGTCCTGCCTGCAGAGCTGCTGGAGACACACAGGGGACAAAGACCAGGTCAGACAACGGGCTAATGGCTACCATACAATAACATTAAAACGTGAGCATTTCAAACCACCTTTCGGGGGCGCTATGTGTATTGCTCTAGGGTGCGTGTACAGTATATCAACCAGAATGTCAGGTGGTATGGATGGAGATGGACTTATTCAACCAGTGAAATGATCTGTGTATGCGTGCTAGTGTGTAGGCTCTAAGTATGGTTCCTTACACTGTAGCGTGACGAGAGCCTCCTCATCACTGTTAACTATGACGGTCTGCTGGGAGCTTGCACCAGAGCGGCTCTTCTTTGTCGGAGGTTCCTGGCTGTGGAGTCGCTCCATATGGAACTTGAGGTGGCCATTACGGTTAAACCTGAAAGAATAAACATGGATATTCACAAAATCAGCCACGGAGTCACCATTCTCTACCCTTCTGCTCCAAGTGTGCACAAGGAAAGGACTGGTGTAAGAAATACGGGGGAACCTTTCTCTAGCCCAGTGGTTCCCATACCTTTTGGAACTGTGGCACATTAATTCATTTTGTGGTAATGCCCTCCATTTGATCCATACGGCAAATCATCACTTTTCAGTACAAACGTAGTTGTTTTAATAGATTAAGTAGGGTTTATTTGAACAATTTTTTATAGTTCCTTACTCCTGATGATTAACTTGTGTGTACCCCTTTAAGAGCGTCCCGCGAATACGCAATATAATAACTTGACATGCATGGGTTCCTCAAGGCACACCTCACAGTTCCTCAAGGCACACCTCACAGTTCCTCAAGGCACACCTCACAGTTCCTCAAGGCACACCTCACAGTTCCTCAAGGCACACCTCACAGTTCCTCAAGGCACACCTCACAGTTCCTCAAGGCACACCTCACAGTTCCTCAAGGCACACCTCACAGTTCCTCAAGGCACACCTCACAGTTCCTCAAGGCACACCTCACAGTTCCTCAAGGCACACCTCACAGTTCCTCAAGGCACACCTCACAGTTCCTCAAGGCACACCTCACAGTTCCTCAAGGCACACCTCACAGTTCCTCAAGGCACACATCACAGTTCCTCAAGGCACACATCACAGTTCCTCAAGGCACACCTCACAGTTCCTCAAGGCATACCAGTGTCATCGCTGCTTTAGCTTATGTTTACACCAATCAATGCCTTTGTGTAGGGAATTGCTTCAGTGCACTGTATCTATAATCCTTAACAGAACAAGTTGAGAGAAATCTGCAATCTGACTGTCTTTGGGTCATACCTCTGTCCACAGATCTGGCAGGTGAAGGGCTTCTCGTTGGTATGCGTCATCATGTGTCTCCTCAGATCCTTCTTGTTCTTGGAGGCAAAGCTGCAGCTGGGACACTTGTGAGGTCTCAGGTAGGCATGCATGACCATGTGTGTCTGGGGAAAGGAATGGGAGAACCACGTGATGACATGCTTTGGAAGTAGTTGTGGATCAGGACAAGGTCAACGCTGCCTTTACAGGCTGTAAACGATACATTCAACCTCATCTATCTGGTGACTGTCAAAAGTCTTCCCCCGTCCCCCATCTCCTAGCCGTCCCCCATCTCCTAGCCGTCCCCCGTGCCCCATCTCCTAGCCGTCCCCCATCTCCTAGCCGCCCCCCGTGTCCCATCTCCTAGCCGCCCCCCCCCCCCGTGTCCCATCTCCTAGCCGTCCCCCCGTGCCCCATCTCCTAGCCGCCTCCCGTGTCCCATCTCCTAGCCGACCCCCGTGCCCCATCTCCTAGCCGACCCCCGTGCCCCATCTCCTAGCCGACCCCCATCTCCTAGCCGTCCCCCATCTCCTAGCCGCGTCCCCCATCTCCTAGCCGCCCCCCGTGCCCCAATTCCTAGCCGCCCCCCGTGCCCCATCTCCTAGCCGACCCCCATCTCCTAGCCGTCCCCCATCTCCTAGCCGTCCCCCATCTCCTAGCCGTCCCCCATCTCCTAGCCGCCCCCCGTGCCCCATCTCCTAGCCACCCCCCCCCCCCATCTCCTAGCCGTCCCCGTGCCCCATCTCCTAGCCGTCCCCCCGTGCCCCATCTCCTAGCCGTCCCCCCGTGCCCCATCTCCTAGCCGTCCCCCCGTGCCCCATCTCCTAGCCGTCCCCCATCTCCTAGCCGTCCCCCATCTCCTAGCCGTCCCCCCGTGCCCCATCTCCTAGCCGCCCCCCCCATCTTCTAGCCACCCCCCCGTGCCCCATCTCCTAGCCCCCCCCCCCCCCATCTCCTAGCCGCCCCCCCATCTCCTAGCCGCCCCCCATCTCCTAGCCGTCCCCCATCTCCTAGCCGTCCCCCCGTGCCCCATCTCCTAGCCGTCCCCCATCTCCTAGCCGTCCCCCCGTGCCCCATCTCCTAGCCGTCCCCCCGTGCCCCATCTCCTAGCCGCCCCCCCCATCTTCTAGCCACCCCCCCGTGCCCCATCTCCTAGCCCCCCCCCCCCCCCCCCCATCTCCTAGCCGCCCCCCCATCTCCTAGCCGCCCCCCATCTCCTAGCCGTCCCCCATCTCCTAGCCGTCCCCCCGTGCCCCATCTCCTAGCCGTCCCCCCGTGCCCCATCTCCTAGCCGTCCCCCCGTGCCCCATCTCCTAGCCGTCCCCCATCTCCTAGCCGTCCCCCCGTGCCCCATCTCCTAGCCGTCCCCCCGTGCCCCATCTCCTAGCCGCCCCCCCCATTTTCTAGCCACCCCCCCGTGCCCCATCTCCTAGCCGCCCCCCCCCCCCCCCCATCTCCTAGCCGTCCCCCATCTCCTAGCCGCCCCCCGTGCCCCATCTCCTAGCCGTCCACCCGTGCCCCATCTCCTAGCCCCCCCCCATCTTCTAGCCACCCCCCCGTGCCCAATCTCCTAGCCGTCCCCCCGTGCCCCATCTCCTAGCCCCCCCCCCATCTTCTAGCCACCCCCCCGTGCCCCATCTCCTAGCCCCCCCCCCCCCATGCCCCATCTCCTAGCCCCCCCCCCCGCCCCATCTCCTAGCCCCCCCCCCCCATCTCCTAGCCGCCCCCCCCCATCTCCTAGCCGTCCCCCATCTCCTAGCCGCCCCCCGTGCCCCATCTCCTAGCCGCCCCCCCCCCACCATCTCCTAGCCGTCCCCGTGTCCCATCTCCTAGCCGCCCCCCGTGCCCCATCTCCTAGCCGTCCCCCATCTCCTAGCCACCCCCCCCCCATCTCCTAGCCGCCCCTCCCCCATCTCCTAGCCACCCCCCCCCATCTCCTAGCTGCCCCCGTGCCCCATCTCCTAGCCGCCCCCGTGCCCCATCTCCTAGCCACCCCCCATCTTCCAGCCGCCCCCCCCATCTTCCAGCCCTCCCCCCCATCTCCTAGCCGCCCCCCCATCTTCCAGCCGCCCCCCCCATCTTCCAGCCGCCCTCCCCATCTTCCAGCCGCCCCCCCCATCTTCCAGCCGCCCCCCCCATCTTCCAGCCGCCCCCCCCATCTTCCAGCCGCCCCCCCCCCCCCATCTCCTAGCCTTATTCTGAAAAGGCATTGGAGGAGAAGGTTTCATCCCCTTAGACCTTCTCCTCAAGGAGGCAAGGATGAGAGATATCAAGAAAAACCTTTTTGAGATTTACCATGTAATTCACCATGTAATTCAAATGTCTCAAAGCTGATCAAAGATAGTCCCCCCCCACCTTGACAACTGGCCAGGACGAGGCAGTGAAGTCACAGTCGGGACACTTAAAGGTGGAGGGGTCGATGTGGGCCCTCTTGTGGTTCTCCATATCACTGCGGCCGTGGAACGACTCCATGCAGATACGACAGGAGAACCTCTTAGGGTTTAGCTGGTTCTGCTGGGGAGAACCCACCATGGAGGGAGAACCCGGGGCCTCGCTGCTCAGCTGGAGAGAGAGTGAAAGAAAGAAAGAGAGCGTGAGGATGAGACTTCTGGGGTGGACTTGGTTCTGATATCCTGGGGCCTCAGACAGAGGGAGGATGAGATGGCTTTCTGCAGCCTAATACTAGGCCTAAACTATATGACTTCTAAAATCTTAACAACTTGGACCTGCTCACATTTCCTTGTCCCAGATCTTTCCTTCCGTCCATCCTAAACCCCAGGACGTGGGTGCTCACTTTACACCATGACTCCCTAGTTGATCCTGCCCTGTGTTTCTCAGGTGTCGTAGGGGGGGAAAAATCCTGACACGCAAATTCCCGAGCAGCACGTCATTATCATAAAAATATAAAAAAAGAGGCGGAGAATATGGACCAGCCAATGGTTGGGCAGACGTGGACAATATGGACGTTCTTATTCTACAGAGTGAATTAGCGGTCATATAAAATGTTTAATATTGAAAAGGCCTCAGACAGAGGGAGGATGAGATGGGTGTTCTCTCCACAGCTCCACCAGTCTGTCTCCCATCACCTCGGTCCACATGGTGCCTGCTGCTGCTGCTGCTGCTGCTGCTTGTTGTTGTTGCTCATGCTGTTTTCCTCTTCACCGTCATCGTTTTGGTCTCACATGCTGAGTGCTCATTGGCTATTGGCAGTAGCCCTTGTCCGATTGCGCGTCGTAGCGCTGTTCAGACTACAAAATTGCACCACCATCATTTTCGACACGTCAGAAAATGTACTTAAAAATCGGGACATCCGACAGAAGTCTGGAGAACGGAACAGCCATCATCGACGCGTACCTGACCCGCTCATACTACACGAGTCCCGACGTACTGATCCTAGCCCAAGTTCACAGGATTTCACCCCAATCATGAAAATTAGTCTGGAACGGCAAAATCGCCTAGTACAACTGTACTGAATGGCCAGTGATGACCTCTCAGCCATCTTCTGTTCAACCGAACAGAACCTAAAAGCCACAATCCTGACCACACGGTTTGGTATAAAGCTGAGGGAATAAATGTAACCACTCTTATGAATAGACAGAGCTATGGATGCGGTGGTTCCCTTCAGGCTTACCTCGACCTGCTGCAGCACCCCGTCCCCTAGCCCGGAGGACAGGTAGTACTTTTCTCCATTCTCTCTGACTATTTCTGTTCCCTCCTCCTCTTCTTCCATGGGCTGGGGACTCCCCTCGCCACTGCTGAAAACACAACACACACATTGGAACGCAGTGAAAACAAGGGAGTACTTCCTGAACTTGTCCAATGAGAGCAGAGGATTTTTTCTCTCTCACATTGCTCTACTAAACACAACCCTGGTGAGACCATGGTGTTGTACCTGACTGATGTGATTGATTGTACCTGTATCCAGGTCCGGTGCTGTGGATCTCCTCTGTAGCTTGTTCCACCTGTTCCAACACACTGAAGCCTTCTGCCCCCTCATAGGCCTGGATGGCCACCTGGGTGATCTCTCCATTCTCATTGGTCTCTGCCTCATAACCCTCCTGCACTTCCTGGACCTAATGGATCATTATTTTGGTGATTAACATTTTGATTGTTTTTCACACAAACACAAAGATGAACACCAACAAACAGAACAGACAACAAACCCAGTCAACGCCACACAATGTCATCTAGAAGTAAAAAGGTCCAGCCCATGATAAATCAAACGCTATAATGAAACTGCACCAAATATACAATATATAATAATAATAATAATAGTATACAATAATATCATAACAATATACCATAATACAACAATATACCATAATAACAGTATCCAACAATATATCATAATAGTATATTATAATAATAGTATACAACAATATACCATAATAACAGTATCCCACAATATATCATAATAATAGTATATTATAATAATAGTATACAACAATATACCATAATAACAGTATCCCACAATATATCATAATAATAGTATATTATAATAACAGTATCCAACAATATATCATAATATTGGTATATCATAATAGTATATAATAACATATCATAATAATAGTATATAATAATATATCATAATAATAGTATATCATAATATATAATAATAGTATATTATAATAATAGTATATAATAATATATTATATAATAATATATCATAATAATAGTATATAATACTATATCATACTAATAGTATGTCATAATATATACTAATGTATCATAATAATAGTATATCATAATATATAATCATAATAGTATATCATAATATATCATAATAATAGTATATCATAATATATAATTATATATCATAATAATAGTATATAATAATATATCATAATAATAGTATATCATAATATATCATAATAATAGTATATCATAATAATAGTATATCATAATATATAATAATATATCATAAATGTACCTCCTGCACCAGGGTCTCGCCGGTCTCAGACACGTGAAAGGTCACTACTTTTTGCCCTCCCCCCGTCGCCGAGGTAACACCCGTCCAGGAGCCTGCTTCTAGAACATTGGAGTCAGACGACTTCAACACCTGTACCTGAGGTGACAGACAGAAAGGCTGCTCATAGACAGAAACTAGATGCATTCCTATTCATGCAGACCATAGCATGTCTACTGCTCCTTAGGTGGATAGGTCAACTAAGCATGGATCGGTCAACTAAGCATGGATCGGTCAACTAACCATGGATCGGTCAACTAAGCATGGATCGGTCAACTAAGCATGGATCGGTCAACTAAGCATGGATCGGTCAACTGACCATGGATCGGTCAACTAAGCATGGATCGGTCAACTAAGCATGGATCGGTCAACTAACCATGGATCGGTCAACTAACCATGGATAGGTCAACTAACCATGGATTGTCAGATAGAGGGCAGGATAGAACCTTGTCAGGATGTAAAACCAAAGCTTTGGGCAGTACCTGCAGTGAGTTTCCCACCAGCTCTCTGGCGTTGCTCATATTCAACAGCAGATCCAGAGCATTCTGGGCTGACAGGTCTGAGTTTCCGGCTGTGGAGATGGAGAGAGACCGTCTCAGTCATGGTTCAGTCATGCCTTACACTCAATATAATATACAGTACATGCAAATGTTCTTATCGTGTTTGGTGGAGATCAACTGACCTGTTGAGACAATACATTTATATTGAGCCATAAAAAAGGCATGTATTTTTTCATCCATGTAATTATTGTCTGTCCTTTGTACGGCAGGAATCACTGACCCTGTTCGTAGATGATGGTGGTGTTTCCCATTGCATCTTGGGAGACTGAGGCGTTCTGCATTGTCTGCATGGCTTGTAGTGTGTCAGGATCCACCGCCAGCTAACACAGAGACAAAACAGAGTCACAGGCCTGCAGCGTTTCTAATTCAGAACCTGCAGCATTTCTAATTCAGAACCTGCAGCGTTTCTAATTCAGAACCTGCAGCGTTTCTAATTCAGAACCTGCAGCGTTTCTCATTCAGAACCTGCAGCTTTTCTAATTCAGAACCTGCAGCTTTTCTCATTCAGAACCTGCAGCGTTTCTAATTCAGAACCTGCAGCGTTTCTCATTCAGAACCTGCAGCGTTTCTCATTCAGAACCTGCAGCGTTTCTCATTCAGAACCTGCAGCGTTTCTCATTCAGAACCTGCAGCTTTTCTAATTCAGAACCTGCAGCTTTTCTAATTCAGAACATGCAGCTTTTCTAATTCAGAACCTGCAGCGTTTCTAATTCAGAACCTGCAGCGTTTCTAATTCAGAACCTGCAGCTTTTCTAATTCCAAAGCATAAAAATGCAAGAATAGCTCATCAAGCCTGTTTCCAGATCAGTTTGTGATGTCTTTCCAACTGCTATGGTATTTATCATATAACAGATCTGTCATGCCAGAGATCATAGGAGTTGGCCAATCAACCCTAACAGATCTGGGACCAGGCTATACCTGTAATCAACCCTAACAGATCTGGGACCAGGCTATGCCTGTAATCAACCCTAACAGATCTGGGACCAGGCTATGCCTGTAATCAACCCTAACAGATCTGGGACCAGGCTATGCATCTAATCAACCCTAACAGATCTGGGACCAGGCTATGCATCTAATCAACCCTAACAGATCTGGGACCAGGCTATACCTGTAATCAACCCTAACAGATCTGGGACCAGGCTATGCCTGTAATCAACCCTAACAGATCTGGGACCAGGCTATGCATCTAATCAGCCCTAACAGATCTGGGACCAGGCTATGCCTGTAATCAACCCTAACAGATCTGGGACCAGGCTATGCCTGTAATCAACCCTAACAGATCTGGGACCAGGCTATGCCTGTAATCAACCCTAACAGATCTGGGACCAGGCTTTGCCTGTAATCAACCCTAACAGATATGGGACCAGGCTATGCCTGTAATCAACCCTAATAGATCTGGGACCAGGCTATGCCTGTAATCAACCCTAACAGATCTGGGACCAGGCTATGCCTGTAATCAACCCTAACAGATCTGGGACCAGGCTATGCCTGTAAACAACCCTAACAGATCTGGGACCAGGCTATGCCTGTAATCAAACCTAACAGATCTGGGACCAGGCTATGCCTGTAAACAACCCTAACAGATCTGGGACCAGGCTATGCCTGTAATCAAACCTAACAGATCTGGGACCAGGCTCTCCAGACGTACTATAGTGTTCTGTAGGCCTGGTGTGTCGTCGTGTTGCTGTTTGAGTTCCTCTATCTGTTGCTGGGTGAAGAAGGGTCTCCTCCTCCGCCTGACGGGCTCCTCAGGGTGCGTAGCGCTCCACTCCTCAAACGCCTCCGGGTGGCGACACTGGACGTGCAGACGCAGGTTCTTACGGTGTTTCGTCATGAAGTGGCACATCTCACAGGAGAACGGTTTCTCTCCTGGAAAGAAGAAATATTTTACACACGAAAACAAAACATTAGCCACTGAGAGGCACAGGGTGAATCTCAGTGCAGCGCCCCCTGGATGAAGAGCAATTAAGGGGTTGAGTGCCATAATCAAGGGGACAATGACAGGAGATCAGAGACCAGCAGTTCAGTTCCCACTGTTAGGGTTTGAACCAGCAACCTTTTGGCTACTGCTCCGTCTCGCTAGCCTCTAGGCTAGCTACTGTGCCAACTGTCATCAAATCATTGGTGACTCACCTGTGTGTTTGATGGCCAGGTGTGAGACCAGGAAGTCCTCTTTAGAGGTGGAGTATTTACAGTAGTCACATTTAAAGGGCCGGTCGTTGGTGTGGGACAGCTGGTGGTTGAGCAAGAGCTTCTTGTTGTCACAGTCATAGTCACAGAACTCACACTTGAACCTGGAATAGAAACACGCATTAGATCGCAGGTCTTGAATCTAAACATGTCGACTGGGTCGTGTATGGTAGGAGAAAAAGGTTTTGAAACAGGGTGAATTCGAAGTAGATTTTTATTTCACGGTGCAAATTGTTTTTGCTCCAGTGTGTACTGAACACCACCTTGGCCTCACAGGACTGACTAGGTTTATGTTCCGCTAAGGGGCTATGTTCCGCTAAGGGGCTATGTTCCGCTAAGGGGCTATGTTCCGCTAAGGGGCTATGTTCCGCTAAGGGGCTATGTTCCGCTAAGGGGCTATGTTCCGCTAAGAGGCACGATGAAAATGGCACTACATCCTGTACTGACCTGCTGTTGTCAACACTCTGGATGTGTGTGAGGAGATGCATCTTGAACGTATATCTCTTCTTGAAGGACTTCCCACACTGAAGTCAAAGCACATACAGAGATTTATAAAGATTTTAAAAGAAAACCTGAGATTGTAGCTAGAAAAACATGGTTGATTTGAGTGGATTATTGGAATGGTTAATGGTGACAGTGATTAACCATTCCAATAATACACAGGTCTCCTCATTCACAAAAACAAAGTTGATTGGCAATTAATAATTAAGATTAATTAATTAAATGTACTTTCTTGTACATGCGTGTATGTGTGTCTCAGTGCTGTTACCTTGTCACACATGTGTGGTTTCTCGGTACTGTGTGTCTTCATGTGCTGAGTGAGTCTCTTCTGCATGGGGTAGACTCTGTGGCACACTGGACACGGGAACGACAACACCTTAGATACCTGCTGAGAGTCAGACAGACCACACTGGACACGGGAACGACAACACCTTAGATACCAGCTGAGAGTCAGACAGACCACACTGGACACGGGAACGACAACACCTTAGATACCAGCTGAGAGTCAGACAGACCACACTGAACACGGGAACGACAACACCTTAGATACCAGCTGAGAGTCAGACAGACCACACTGGACACGGGAACGACAACACCTTAGATACCAGCTGAGAGTCAGACAGACCACACTGGACACGGGAACGACAACACCTTAGATACCAGCTGAGAGTCAGACAGACCACACTGGACACGGGAACGACAACACCTTAGATACCAGCTGAGAGTCAGACAGACCACACTGGACACGGGAACGACAACACCTTAGATACCTGCTGAGAGTCAGACAGACCACACTGGACACGGGAACGACAACACCTTAGATACCAGCTGAGAGTCAGACAGACCACACTGGACACGGGAACGACAACACCCTAGTAGGGTTTGGCGGTCAACCTTTGTCCTATCGTGATTATGTACCCCAAAAATATTGTGATATAAGATTCTATTACCCCATTGGTCACCCCCTCCAAAAAAACTCTTAAAATGACAGTTGGGCTGTAGCGCAAAATCGCTACAGCAACTAGACGGATCATGACAAAATATGTTTTTTAAAGCCTGGCAAGTGCAAGCAATGGCAAATCTTTTCTAATAATTATTTCTGGTGGAGCAGAACAGGTGTGTGTGGGTCGGTGTCTGTGTGGCACACACATGATGTAGAAGTAACTGTCTGGTGAGGAACAGTCAGTCTCACCGTAGTGAGCTAGGTTATAGGACTACATCATAATGAGGAATAGTCTGTCTCACCGTAGTGAGCTAGGTTATAGGACTACATCATAATGAGGAACAGTCAGTCTCACCGTAGTGAGCTAGATTATAGGACTACATCATAATGAGGAACAGTCAGTCTCACCGTAGTGAGCTAGGTTATAGGACTACATCATAATGAGGAATAGTCTGTCTCACCGTAGTGAGCTAGGTTATAGGACTACATCATGATGAGGTAGAGTGACTGTCTGGTGAGGTAGAGTGACTGTCTGGTGAGGAAGTCAGTCTCACCGTAGTGAGCTAGGCTATAGGACTACATCATAATGAGGAACAGTCTGTTTAACCGTAGTGAGCTAGGTTATAGGACTACATCATAATGAGGAACAGTCAGTTTCACCGTAGTGAGCTAGGTTATAGGACTACATCATGATGAGGAAGAGTGACTGTCTGGTGAGGAAGTCAGTCTCACCGTAGTGAGCTAGGTTATAGGACTACATCATAATGAGGAACAGTCTGTTTAACCGTAGTGAGCTAGGTTATAGGACTACATCATGATGAGGAACAGTCAGTTTCACCGTAGTGAGCTAGGTTATAGGACTACATCATAATGAGGAACAGTCAGTTTCACCGTAGTGAGCTAGGTTATAGGACTACATCATGATGAGGAACAGTCAGTCTCACCGTAGTGAGCTAGGTTATAGGACTACATCATGATGAGGAAGAGTGACTGTCTGGTGAGGAAGTCAGTCTCACCGTAGTGAGCTAGGTTATAGGACTACATCATGATGAGGAAGAGTGACTGTCTGATGAGGAAGTCAGTCTCACCGTAGTGAGCTAGGTTATAGGACTACATCATGGTGAGGAACAGTCTGTCTTTCCGTAGTGAACTAGGTTATAGGACTACATCATAATGAGGAACAGTCTGTCTCACCGTAGTGAGCTAGGTTATAGGACTACATCATGATGAGGAACAGTCAGTCCCACCGTAGTGAGCTAGGTTATAGGACTACATCATAATGAGGAACAGTCAGTCTCACCGTAGTGAGCTAGGTTATAGGACTACATCATAATGAGGAACAGTCAGTCCCACCGTAGTGAGCTAGGTTATAGGACTACATCATGATGAGGAACAGTCAGTCCCACCGTAGTGAGCTAGGTTATAGGACTACATCATAATGAGGAACAGCCAGTCCCACCGTAGTGAGCTAGGTTATAGGACTACATCATAATGAGGAACAGCCAGTCCCACCGTAGTGAGCTAGGTTATAGGACTACATCATGATGAGGAACAGTCAGTCCCACCGTAGTGAGCTAGGTTATAGGACTACATCATGATGAGGAACAGTCAGTCCCACCGTAGTGAGCTAGGTTATAGGACTACATCATGATGAGGAACAGTCAGTCCCACCGTAGTGAGCTAGGTTATAGGACTACATCATGGTGAGGAACAGTCAGTCCCACCGTAATGAGCTAGGTTATAGGACTACATCATGATGACGAACAGTCAGTCTCACCGTAGTGAGCTAGGTTATAGGACTACATCATAATGAGGAACAGTCAGTCTCACCGTAGTGAGCTAGGTTATAGGACTACATCATGATGAGGAACAGTCTGTCTTTCCATGGTGAGCTAGGTTATAGGACTACATCATAATGAGGAACAGCCAGTCCCACCGTAGTGAGCTAGGTTATAGGACTACATCATGATGAGGAACAGTCAGTCCCACCGTAGTGAGCTAGGTTATAGGACTACATCATGATGAGGAACAGTCAGTCCCACCGTAGTGAGCTAGGTTATAGGACTACATCATAATGAGGAACAGTCAGTCCCACCGTAGTGAGCTAGGTTATAGGACTACATCATGGTGAGGAACAGTCAGTCTCACCGTAGTGAGCTAGGTTATAGGACTACATCATGATGAGGAACAGTCTGTCTCACCGTAGTGAGCTAGGTTATAGGACTACATCATGATGAGGAACAGTCAGTCTCACCGTAGTGAGCTAGGTTATAGGACTACATCATGATGAGGAACAGTCAGTCCCACCGTAGTGAGCTAGGTTATAGGACTACATCATGATGAGGAACAGTCAGTCCCACCGTAGTGAGCTAGGTTATAGGACTACATCATGATGAGGAACAGTCAGTCCCACCGTAGTGAGCTAGGCTATAGGACTACATCATAATGAGGAACAGTCAGTCTCACCGTAGTGAGCTAGGTTATAGGACTACATTCGCTCTGGATAAGAGCGTCTGCTAAATGACTTAAATGTAAATGTACATCATAATGAGGAACAGTCAGTCCCACCGTAGTGAGCTAGGTTATAGGACTACATCATGATGAGGAACAGTCAGTCCCACCGTAGTGAGCTAGGTTATAGGACTACATCATAATGAGGAACAGTCAGTCTCACCGTAGTGAGCTAGGTTATAGGACTACATCATAATGAGGAACAGTCAGTCCCACCGTAGTGAGCTAGGTTATAGGACTACATCATGATGAGGAACAGTCTGTCTCACCGTAGTGAGCTAGGTTATAGGACTACATCATGATGAGGAACAGTCAGTCTCACCGTAGTGAGCTAGGTTATAGGACTACATCATAATGAGGAACAGTCAGTCCCACCGTAGTGAGCTAGGTTATAGGACTACATCATGATGAGGAACAGTCAGTCTCACCGTAGTGAGCTAGGTTATAGGACTACATCATGATGAGGAACAGTCAGTCTCACCGTAGTGAGCTAGGTTATAGGACTACATCATGGGCTGTATAGAAGCAGTCTACCATCTTCACAACTGGATAATAATTGCTTTTCTGGCCCGTCTGGATAATTTCTTCCTTAAAAAAGGCCTAAACGTAAACTTCCTGTAGGCTACTGATATAGTTGGTTATTTTATTAAGGAATGATCTGGATAGAAAAGCCTAACCATGGTAACTGAATATTCATAAGGGGGAAATACTTACGGACTCAGACTTTGCTTTCCTGTGAAAGGAAGAAAAATACGTTACGGGATCTAATGATTGAACTGTATTTTTATTTATTTTTTAGATCAAGTCGATCAATCTGAAATCTAAAAAAACAGTAAAGCTCAATGTGCCATGTACTGTAGGTCTGGTGAGTTGTATGGAGCTCACAGGGGAACGGCCCACATGGTGACAGGAGAACATACTGGTCCTGGTTGTGTACTGAGGAGTATCTCATCACATCCTGTGTGTACACATGTCATTGTTGTGTATTGCAGTGTCTGATGACATACTGTGTGTGTGTGTGTGTGTACATGACCTTGTTGTGTATTGCAGTGTCTGATGACATACTGTGTGTGTGTGTGTGTGTGTACACATGACCTTGTTGTGTATTGCAGTGTCTGATGACATACTGTGTGTGTGTGTGTGTACATGACCTTGTTGTGTATTGCAGTGTCTGATGACATACTGTGTGTGTGTGTGTGTACACATGACCTTGTTGTGTATTGCAGAGTCTGATGACATACTGTGTGTGTGTGTGTACACATGTCCTTGTTGTGTATTGCAGTGTCTGATGACATACTGTGTGTGTGTGTGTGTGTGTACACATGTCATTGTTGTGTATTGCAGTGTCTGATGACATACTGTGTGTGTGTGTGTGTGTGTGTGTGTGTGTGTACATACTTGTCCTTGTTGTGTATTGCAGTGTCTGATGACATCCTGTGTGTGTGTGTGTGTGTGTGTGTGTGTGTGTACATACTTGTCCTTGTTGTGTATTGCAGAGTGTCTAATGACATACTGTGTGTGTGTGTGTGTGTGTGTGTGTGTGTGTGTGTGTGTGTGTACATACTTGTCCTTGTTGTGTATTGCAGAGTGTCTAATGACATACTGTGTGTGTGTGTGTGTGTGTGTGTGTGTGTGTGTGTGTGTGTGTGTGTGTGTGTGTGTGTGTGTACATACTTGTCCTTGTTGTGTATTGCAGAGTGTCTAATGACATACTGTGTGTGTGTGTGTGTGTGTGTGTGTGTGTGTGTGTGTGTGTGTGTGTGTGTGTGTACATACTTGTCCTTGTTGTGTATTGCAGTGTCTGATGACATCCTGTGTGTGTGTGTGTGTGTGTGTGTGTGTGTGTGTGTGTGTGTGTGTGTGTGTACATACTTGTCCTTGTTGTGTATTGCAGAGTGTCTGATGACATCCTGTGTGTGTGTGTGTGTGTGTGTGTGTGTGTGTGTGTGTGTGTGTGTGTGTGTGTGTGTGTGTGTGTGTACATACTTGTCCTTGTTGTGTATTGCAGAGTGTCTAATGACATACTGTGTGTGTGTGTGTGTGTGTGTGTGTGTGTGTGTGTGTGTGTGTGTGTGTACACATGTCCTTGTTGTGTATTGCAGAGTGTCTGATGACGTCCTTCTTATACACACTGCTGTAGTCACACTCCTCACACTTAAAGGGCTTGTTCCCCTGGTGGTTGAACATGTGCTCCTGTTAACACCGCAGAGACAACAGGCTCTTACCATTCCACTGTGGTTATTACAGACAGTACAGTGAACAGACAAGGCCTGAGATACAAGAGAACAACCAAAGACTGACTCAATGATTGAAGAAACAATCAAAGTCATTATTTTGCAATAAAGACTAATGACCTGCTGCTGTAATGAGGGCTATGTACAGTCACTCAGTCAGTCAGTCAGTAATCCAGTCAGTCAGTCAGTGATCCAGTCAGTCAGTCAGTGATCCAGTCAGTCAGTCAGTCAGTGAGTCAGTAAACCAGTCAGTCAGTCAGTAATCCAGTCAGTCAGTAATCCAGTCAGTAATGCAGTAAACCAGTCAGTCAGTAGTCCAGTCAGTCAGTCAGTCAGTAATCCAGTCAGTCAGTCAGTGAGTCAGCCAGCCGTACAGTGCCTAGTGAAAGTCTACACGCCCCTTGCACAGAAAATATAATCTAAGGGATTACCACCCCCAGACCCACAAAAAAAATATAATCGACCTGTGGCTGAATCTAGTTGATGATCCCTGGCATGTCTTCACACCCCAGAGGTAATAGTTGGTGGTAGAATGTTTGGCAGTCATTTTTAAAAATCATTCATGTACAGCAATATTCAAACTGTGTCTGATTTTCAACCGTATTTAAAGTAAGGACAGACTGTATCCCTCTCGAACACTCCACACCTCCTGGAAATACATTCTGCCGTGTCTTTGTCATTAAAATTTGTGTAATTGTCCCACACAAAAAAAGTTAGGTTTTGGTATAACTCTTTCCATGGACTTTGCTCCTTTCATATTTATTTTGATCCTGACAAACTCCCCGATCCCTGCCGGTGACAAGCATACCCATAACATGATGCTGCCACCACAAGCATAAACATAACATGTATTTATTTACACCAAAGAAAACAAGTGATAGACAACAATACAGATAAAAAACAAATAAAAAATAAAAAAAAGTGTGTGCAGGTTGGAAGCCCAAGGGCTTATATGAAAACTACACCACAAAACGATATACAATACATAGGTACAAAAAGAAAACCGGTTTGTTAAAACAGATGAGAAAACCTACTAATTATAAAATATATAAATGAGTTGATCAGTAATCACAGATAAAATGTTTGTTGTTGTTTTGTTTACATGTGTGTGCGTGAATGTGAGTGTGTGAGAATTAGAGATTACGGAGTAGTTTGGTTCATAAGGCTGACCCCCAGTCTTCATGGAGGAGATTACTGAGTAGTTTGGTTCGTCAGGCTGACCCCCAGTCTTCATGGAGGAGATTACGGAGTAGTTTGGTTCATCAGGCTGACCCCCAGTCTTCATGGAGGAGATTACTGAGTAGTTTGGTTCGTCAGGCTGACCCCCAGTCTTCATGGAGGAGATTACTGAGTAGTTTGGTTTATCAGGCTGACCCCCAGTCTTCATGGAGGAGATTACGGAGTAGTTTGGTTCGTCAGGCTGACCCCCAGTCTTCATGGAGGAGATTACTGAGTAGTTTGGTTCGTCAGGCTGACCCCCAGTCTTCATGGAGGAGATTACTGAGTAGTTTGGTTCGTCAGGCTGACCCCCAGTCTTCATGGAGGAGATTACTGAGTAGTTTGGTTCGTCAGGCTGACCCCCAGTCTTCATGGAGGAGATTACTGAGTAGTTTGGTTCGTCAGGCTGACCCCCAGTCTTCATGGAGATTACTGAGTAGTTTGGTTCGTCAGGCTGACCCCCAGTCTTCATGGAGGAGATTACTGAGTAGTTTGGTTCGTCAGGCTGACCCCCAGTCTTCATGGAGGAGATTACGGAGTAGTTTGGTTCGTCAGGCTGACCCCCAGTCTTCATGGAGGAGATTACTGAGTAGTTTGGTTCGTCAGGCTGACCCCCAGTCTTCATGGAGGAGATTACTGAGTAGTTTGGTTCGTCAGGCTGACCCCCAGTCTTCATGGAGATTACGGAGTAGTTTGGTTCGTCAGGCTGACCCCCAGTCTTCATGGAGGAGATTACTGAGTAGTTTGGTTCATCAGGCTGACCCCCAGTCTTCATGGAGGAGATTACTGAGTAGTTTGGTTCGTCAGGCTGACCCCCAGTCGCCGCTTGAAGTTTTTGAGGGATGATGATGTGAAGATAAGAATTCCAGAATATGGTTCCTCTGTATCTCATAGAGAATTGACTATGTGAGGTGTGGCAGTGGGGAGGGTGAAGGTTATAGCAGTGTCTTGTGTTATATAGATGGATGTCAGAATTAACCTGGAAGAATCCATTGAAGGGTTTAGGTAAACTGTCTGGGAGGTATGAGTATTTGTAGATGAAAATGCATAATTGTCGTAAATAGACAAGATATTAAGTTTCTTAAACAAAGGTGCAGATGGAGCCAGGTAATTAGAGGAGGTGGCTAGTCATACACATTTATTTTGTATGATGAGTAAAAGGCATATGTTCTGGCCCAGACAATATTACAGTAAATGCGAGATGGGTAAATGAAGCTCTAGTATAGACTTAAGAAGCAAGCCTGATGAACCAAACCACTAATCTTTCTGATGATACAAACATATTTCCTCACTTTGCTGCAGACAAATTGAACATGATCTTTCCAGGATAACTTTTCATCACTTAGAACTCAGAGGAATCTAGTGGATGTGACTTGTTCCATTTCATTCTCACTAATTAAGATTCCCACGCTTTTTAAAAATTTGTTTTTATACAATATATTTTAATCTTACTAGTGAATAAAATAATTACTTTTAAAGATAATGTGTTTATCTGGAACCATTCAGAACATTTGGCCATGCCTGTGTCGGCTTCATTAAATTAGTGAATCAAAATTATTGTGTGATAAAATCAAATTGGTTTTCATCAGCAAAGAGAATGGCAGGTATGGTAGAAGACACAGCAGCAAGGTCATTGATGTGAATTAGGAATAACAAAGGTCCAATCATCCAACCCTGTGGGACGCCACAGGATATCTTGGCACTGGTAGATGCACAGCCGTTTGCACAAACGCAATGTTCTCTAACACAACTATATAAATAATTATATTTATAATCATGAAAAATGTAATAATGCAATTTAGAAAGTAAGCATTTCATGATCAACCGTGTCAAACGCTTTGGACATGACGACAATACTTGAAAATACAAAGGGATCAACAACATTGCATTCACTCCACATAGAATCTAATCAAATATTTTTTTAAATACTTCGTAAATAACAGGTGTAGACTAACAGTGAAGAGTTAATTACGGGTCCTTTTCCAACAATGCACAATTAAGATAAAGATACAAACATCTTATTAAAAAAATAATTAATTAGTGATACGAGGAATAACAATAACGAGTAAAACTAAGATGGATATATACAGGAAGTACAGGACAGGAAGTACCAGTACCAAGTACCTGTGAAAAGAAGGAAGCATGCATAAAATAAAATAAAAATCTAATTATGTTTGCAACAATATTGCAAGACAACATGACAAATAAAATGTACTTTTCGGCTTAAAATAAATCCAATCCAACACATCACAGAGTGAAACCCTCTGTATTTCCATGTAATGTGGTGCCAGCATCATGTTATGGGTATGTTTGTTACCGACAGGTACTGGGGAGTTTATCAGGATGAAAATAAATATGAAAGAAGCAAAGCTCAGGTTAAAACGTTAGAGGACAACATGCCTCAGTCTTTTGAAAACTGAACCCTGGGATAGAGTTTTATTTCTCAGTGGGATAATTATACACATTTAAATGCCAAAGACACACCAGAATGGCTTTCTGAGAGGTGTGGAGTGTTCCTGAATAGTCCAGTATTGGTCCTGATTTAAATCTGCTTGAAAATCATAAACAAGGTTTGAATATTGTTGTCCATCAATGATTCCCAAACAAATGCATTGTGCTTGAGCGATTTTGACAAAAAACAATGAATATATGTTGCCCTAAGAGTTTGTGCAGAGTTGGTAGAATCTTATTCAAAATGACTTACAGCAGAATTTGTTGCCAAAGGGGCTTCTAATTTGTTACAAAAAAAATGTGCTTAAAAAATTATAATAATTATATATATCTTTTTTCTTTCACTTTGAAAATATGGACCAGATTGTGTAGATCTGTAGGGTATAAAAAAACAACTATTGAATCCCTTTTTATAAGAAGAAGAGACTTGCCTGGGCCAAGAAACACGAGCAACGAGCATTAGAACATTTTATGGCAGCAAAATATGACAACTGTACAAGGGGTGTGTAGACTTTCACTAGGCACTGTACAATTGACTGACCGGCTGACCGGCTGACCGTCTGACTGGACTGTATGCCCCGGCCCAACTCACCTTGAGCGAGGACCATCGTTTGCAGCGGTAGTTACACTGCAGGCATTTGAAGCACTCTGGGTCGTTTCCTTGGTGAGAGTCAACGTGGAACCTCAGGTCCTCCTGGGACAGGAAGCGAGAGCCGCAGATCCAACAGCTGTGAGGCCTCAGGAGCGGCTTCAGAGACTTACAGTACCTAACAGAACAGACAGGGAAGAGGTCCCTAAAAGCTTCATAGCTCATACAGTATTTTATATCTCTGGATGACGCAGAGAAGACTGACAGGCTTATAATACCATCTAGAGGATGCAGGGGATGAGGTAGTCAAGGTTTGGTTGTGAGAGCTCTTTCTGCAGATAAATAATTTACAGATTCTTATACCTTTTTCACACTACAGAGCAATGCTGAGCTACCTGCACTGCATGGCCTGGTTACACAATCATCACATCTGCTGGAAAGGACCATTTGAAAATAAAAATATTTTTGCCAGCACACTTCCAGTACAGTTGGGGCCCTCCCAATACTTCAACAAGGGTATATAGCTGTTGAAAGAATTCAGTGAGAAAGAAAGCTCCAGGTGTCAGTAATAATATAAAACGGAGTCTTACTTGCGGTTCATGTACTTCTTGTATTTCTTTCTGATGAACCGCTTGGAGGGTCGACCCCGTTTCCTTGGGAAAAGCTCCTCTGGCCTCCCATTGGACGACGGGTCTTTGTTCTCAGAGTCCGATTGGCTGATGCCGGCTTCCGCTGTGTTTCCATTGGACAAGGGACCTGGGCCGTTTCCCAGGCCTGAGGAACTGGCCTCCTCCGAGCCTTGAGGATCCACACTCCCTTTAGGCTTTGACGTCCCGTCTGCTACTGCTTCTGGATACATACAAAACAAGAAGTTCATGCCCTGATAGCAAACCTATTGAATAAGATCATTCAAATGAAAGACAAACGGCTTTTCAGCTAGAAAACCTTCATATTACAATGGACAGATTATTCAGAAAAACAGAGGTGGTGCATGGCGTAAGTACTTGTGCAGTATATGATACCCACCCTTGCCGTTGTAGCTGCCCTCTGTGTAGGTGAACTTCCTGGGTCGTCCCACCCTGCGTCTGGGGCGGTCTGTGGAGGAGGAGGAGGAGGAGCAGGGAGGGGGGACAGGTTGTCGCAGGAGAGCAGGCTGCCTGCCCCTACAGTCCTCATCTGCTGGGTTATAGTCACTGTCCTCTGGGGGGGGGAGAGAGTGAGTGTGTAAATCCCAAATCGACTGCTACCCCCTAGGCGCAGATCTAAAGAGGGTTGGATATGGGGCTGTGGCGGTCATCACATTCCCCCCCCCCCAGCCGGTTATTGCCATGGAAAAGACTGCCAGTCTCGCGGTAATTGACAGCTAATTAGCAGACGTTTAGCATCTTCAGGCCTCCATGCATTGGCTACAAGCCGCTGATGTGCACCTTTGAAACATCTACATTTAAAAATGTGTAATAAATCAAAATACACCATCACAATAAATACATTTTATATTTTAGGCAGGTCTAAAGAAACATGATATGAATATTGTTTTATTCCGGAGAACAGAATATGAGTCGGCCTACTGTATGTTATCTGTCTATGCCCCATGCTATAGGCTGTAGACTTGTTCAATTAGAAGACTAGATACGCTTATAAGTTCCATTATTTTATAATAAAGAAGAAAATCATTTATGTTGAGCATAAAAGTGATCATTTGAAACAGGTCCTATGAGATAGATTCAGAGTTATTTGGCAACTTTAGTTGTGAATGATACAAACCTTAGAATGTCTTATTAATCAAAACATATATGGGCTGCGTGATGGAACTATAGACTGTCGATGAATTGAGAAAGTCTCAACAAAAGCTTGTGCTCTGTTCCTTTCCTCAGGCTGTTCTCTCATCAAGTGATCATATTTTCACCCATCAGACTATTGTCAATTTAATCTCGTCTTTACTAATTTGTAAAATTAGTCATGTGTAAAATAATGATTTAGAAAGGCCCATTATCAGATGGGAAGGAACAGGGGAAGGGGCAAAAATACATGTCATCTGTATGCAATGGAATTGGAGCCACTTCCCCGCCAGTACGTTTTTCCACTCATGTCGGGTAGGCTACTCTGGTAATTTTGCAGCACAACAGGTGATATTCCGCCCAAACTCTGCATGCCATGGGCTCTCCAACCTGTTCCTGCAGCTATCCAGTGCTCCATTTGGGAAACCAAGTGAAAACTGTTCAGGAACATCGATAGTAACATGTTTAAACAACGCAACATATTAAACTGTTGACAGCCCCTCGCTCTGTGTGCTGGAGAAAGGAATGAAGGAGAGAGGGGAGGAGATAGAAACTACGTTTATTTATTTTTTAAAATTGTTTTTATTTAACTAGGCAAGTCAGTTAAGAACAAATTCTTATTTTACAATGACGGCCTACCCCGGCCAAACCCGGACGACACGGCCAATTGTGCGTCACCCTATGGGACTCCCAATCACGACCGGTTGTGATAGAGCCTGGAATCGAACCAGGGTCTGTAGTGACGCCTCTAGCACTGAGATGCAGTTTAGACCGCTGAGTCACTCGGGAGCACAGTGGTGAGATACATTACCTTTAGCTACAGAATACAGTGTCAGCCTATTAATTAAGAAAATATTTAAAAGAATACCCTATTACTATTCAAAATCAAATACAGATGAATTATAATTGTAGGCTAACTCTGAATTTGTTTAATTTAGGCTAGACCAATGTACCAAAGATATCTTGAATCACCTCATGAAGCTGGTTGAGAGAATGCCAAGAGTGTGCAAAGCTGTCATCGAGGCTAAGGGTGGCTGCTTTGAAGAATCTCAAATATATAAAAAAATGTTTTACACTTTTTTGGTTACTACATGATTCCATATGTGTTATTTCATAGTTTTGATGTCTTCACTATTATTCTACAATGTTGAAAATAGTAAAAATCAAGAAAAACCCTTGAACGAGTAGGTGTGTCCAAACTTTTGACTGTCCAGAGTGCATAAGAAGATATTACCGTGACTCAACAGTCACGTGGAATTTTACTGCAGGCATGACTCATGACTGCCGGTGTGGCAGTAATATGGTCACAGCAACAGCCATAGTTGATGAGCAAGTGATGACAGTGGATCAGTGAGTGAGTGAGTGAGTGTGCGAGCGAGTAACTATCTGCTTTTGCCTAGTGACAATGCATTTCTGTAAAGCACAATAATTGATCTAAAATGACAGGGATCTCCACAGACTGTACCTTCAGGGTCATCGATGGCCCCAGCGTCTACGATGTCATCGTCCTCTGGCTCCTCGGGCTGGGGCTCTGGTTTCACCTCAGCCTGCTGACGGGCCAACGTATCACTACGCCTGGGCCGACCACGACCACGCTTCTTAGGAGGGGGGCCACCTGGAAGTAACACAAACACCATCAATCAGCTAATCAAATCAAACTTCCTCTTTGGCAGAGCGCTTGTTCCATAAATGGTTTGTATTAGTCTATTTTTTCTCTCCCTGGGGGATCAATAACGTTTAATTCCAATTAATTCAGCTGGGGATAAATAAAAGGTTCATTATAATTAATTAGGCTGAGGATCAATAAAGTTTGATTTGAATTCATTTCGTTTCGTTTCTGTCCTCACCTCACCATCGGGCAGCGCACAATTGGCCCAGCGTCGCCAAGGTTAGGGTTTGGCCGTCATTGTAAATAAGAATTTATTCTAAAAGGTTAAATAAAAAAAATACATCTGTGACTCTAGACTATGTCCAAATATAATTTCCCCCTTTTGGATGATGAATACAGTTTGTTCGATCATATGTGTATGTCTTTCTTCCGTCTAGGTGGGATGGGGCTACTGTACCTGTGGATTTGAAGTGCCCGTCTCTCAGCTCTCTCTAGGTGGGATGGGGCTACTGTACCTGTGGACTTGAAGTGCCCGTCTCTCAGCTCTCTCTAGGTGGGATGGGGCTACTGTACCTGTGGATTTGAAGTGCCCGTCTCTCAGCTCTCTCTAGGTGGGATGGGGCTACTGTACCTGTGGATTTGAAGTGCCCGTCTCTCAGCTCTCTCTAGGTGGGATGGGGCTACTGTACCTGTGGATTTGAAGTGCCTGTCTCTCAGCTCTCTCTAGGTGGGATGGGGCTACTGTACCTGTGGATTTGAAGTGCCCGTCTCTCAGCTCTCTCTAGGTGGGATGGGGCTACTGTACCTGTGGATTTGAAGTGCCCGTCTCTCAGCTCTCTCTAGGTGGGATGGGGCTACTGTACCTGTGGATTTGAAGTGCCCGTCTCTCAGCTCTCTCTAGGTGGGATGGGGCTACTGTACCTGTGGATTTGAAGTGCCTGTCTCTCAGCTCTCTCTAGGTGGGATGGGGCTACTGTACCTGTGGGTTTGAAGTGCCCGTCTCTCAGCTCTCTCTAGGTGGGATGGGGCTACTGTACCTGTGGGTTTGAAGTGCCTGTCTCTCAGCTCTCTCTAGGTGGGATGGGGCTACTGTACCTGTGGGTTTGAAGTGCCTGTCTCTCAGCTCTCTCTAGGTGGGATGGGGCTACTGTACCTGTGGATTTGAAGTGCCTGTCTCTCAGCTCTCTCTAGGTGGGATGGGGCTACTGTACCTGTGGGTTTGAAGTGCCCGTCTCTCAGCTCTCTCTAGGTGGGATGGGGCTACTGTACCTGTGGATTTGAAGTGCCTGTCTCTCAGCTCTCTCTAGGTGGGATGGGGCTACTGTACCTGTGGATTTGAAGTGCCTGTCTCTCAGCTCTCTCTAGGTGGGATGGGGCTACTGTACCTGTGGATTTGAAGTGCCCGTCTCTCAGCTCTCTCTAGGTGGGATGGGGCTACTGTACCTGTGGATTTGAAGTGCCCGTCTCTCAGCTCTCTCTAGGTGGGATGGGGCTACTGTACCTGTGGATTTGAAGTGCCTGTCTCTCAGCTCTCTCTAGGTGGGATGGGGCTACTGTACCTGTGGATTTGAAGTGCCTGTCTCTCAGCTCTCTCTAGGTGGGATGGGGCTACTGTACCTGTGGATTTGAAGTGCCTGTCTCTCAGCTCTCTCTAGGTGGGATGGGGCTACTGTACCTGTGGGTTTGAAGTGCCCGTCTCTCAGCTCTCTCTAGGTGGGATGGGGCTACTGTACCTGTGGATTTGAAGTGCCTGTCTCTCAGCTCTCTCTAGGTGGGATGGGGCTACTGTACCTGTGGGTTTGAAGTGCCCGTCTCTCAGCTCTCTCTAGGTGGGATGGGGCTACTGTACCTGTGGATTTGAAGTGCCTGTCTCTCAGCTCTCTCTAGGTGGGATGGGGCTACTGTACCTGTGGATTTGAAGTGCCTGTCTCTCAGCTCTCTCTAGGTGGGATGGGGCTACTGTACCTGTGGATTTGAAGTGCCCGTCTCTCAGCTCTCTCTAGGTGGGATGGGGCTACTGTACCTGTGGATTTGAAGTGCCCGTCTCTCAGCTCTCTCTAGGTGGGATGGGGCTACTGTACCTGTGGATTTGAAGTGCCTGTCTCTCAGCTCTCTCTAGGTGGGATGGGGCTACTGTACCTGTGGATTTGAAGTGCCTGTCTCTCAGCTCTCTCTAGGTGGGATGGGGCTACTGTACCTGTGGATTTGAAGTGCCTGTCTCTCAGCTCTCTCTAGGTGGGATGGGGCTACTGTACCTGTGGATTTGAAGTGCCTGTCTCTCATGTGGTTGATGAGGGTGTCTTTGGAGACGCTCTTGTAGGGACACATCTTGCACTTGAACTGCTGAACGATCACCACCTCCATCATCTCCTCCAGTTCAGCCATGGTGTGGGGGACAGCGACCCCTGGTCCGCTCCCAGCCCCCTCCTCCACGACTGGAGCCCCAGACCCCCCCACCACGCCGCCCTCCTCTCCCCTGGAAGGCCTCTCCAAACTGGGTGACCATGGAGGTTCGAGGGCCTCTTCCATCTCAGGCTCCGGGTGGTAGGAGTAGGTCCCACTGCTACTGATGTAAGGGCCAGGCTGGCTCTCAGAACACTCCATAGCCTCTGGATGATCTGCTGAGCCTGAGTCTGCGGTGTCTGCCTGGGGGTGGTGGTGGTCTGTGGTGGAACCCTCGCCTTCTGGGCCAGTGCTGCTGCTGGTGGTCTCCATGTAGTGGGAGTGCTGAGGCTGCTGCTGGTTAGAGTGCTGTGGCTGGTCTGGGTCCTGGTTCTGGTCTGAGTTCTGGTCTGGGTCCTCTCCTTGCCCTTCCTCAGCCTGGTATTGGTAACATCGTGGCTGTTCCGAATCTGCAGCCCCAGACTCCATATACTGCCGCAGGGTTTGGTGACTCTGGGAGTGGTTAGACAGAGTTTGGTGATTCTGAGAGTGGGAGTTGGAACAACCGGGCTGCTCTGAATCTGCAACCGCAGCCCCGGACTCCACATACTGCCGCAGGGTTTGGTGACTCTGGGAGTGGTTAGACAGAGTTTGGTGATTCTGGGAGTGGTTAGCACTGCTGCTGCTGTCGATGTAGCTCCGAGAGTGGTGCTGCATCGAATCCTCTTCCTCGTCCCCGGCACACTCCAGGTACGCCCCCGTCCCCGCGCTGCAGTCCACCATATAATGGGTGTGTCGTAGGCGGGCAGGGGACGAGGGGTTGGAGTCAGGGGCACCGCTACCACTACACTCCACGTAACCCCTTAGGTCCTGGCCAGAGTTTTCGACTATACCGTACTCAGGGAAACGGGACCGGACGAGGGAGCGGGAGGAACGTGTCTGGTCGGGTTCCTCATCGTCTACATACGAGGAGGAGGACTCTCCAGTCTGGTTAAAACAAAATCAAACTTTATTTAAAATGCATTTAAAAATCACAACACACTCCACCATAAAACAATGGAATGAAAGATACCACCCCCCCAAAAAAAATACAGAAAAGCCTTAAAGGTGATGAAGATAAAACAAGCATCAAAAACAGAACATAAAAAGGATGTGTAAAATAACAATACAATCATTGATTTAAAAAAGCCAAGCTAAAAAAAAAATATTTTTTAATTTTTTTAAACATATGTTTTCAAACCTCAACTGAGTGTGTCCCTCATACCTGATCAGGTCCGTCCGCATCTCCACCGCTACACTCCATGTACTGGGACGCGTGGGAGTGCTGAGGCTGGCTGTCCTGGTCCTCATGGTCTGGGTAGTGGCCGGAGTGAGAGTGACTCCCAGAGGGCTGGTCTGGATCCAGGTTATCTTGCATGTCATAAACATATCAATCAAATAAGGGACAGCACTCACTTGAAAATCTTTATGAAGCTTTTCTTTAGTAAAAAAAAACATGACAAAGACCAAACACGGGCATAGGTTGCATGTGTCATACCCTGCATGTCCCCCTGGTCGTGGCAGGTGGAGGTAGGACCCTCTCCCAGAGCCTCGATGGCGATGCGGTGATGGCTGGACAGAGCCGAGGACGACATGTGGGCTACCATAGGGGCCCCTGGAAAGAGATGTTGTGTTCCCATGAAAAAACTAAATGTAATTTCCTTTGTACAACGTACTGGCTGCTGAAACATTGGTTCTCTAAATAAGAGTTTCCAAAACATTTTGCACTCAGACCCCCCCCCATTCCAGCATCGGGGAACATTCTGCGCCCCCTCCCTGCACGGGCCACGTCTATTTGTATGGGGGCACAAGTTCTGTTCATGACACAAACTGTTTACCACTCTCTTGTTGGTGGAGAAAAAATGTATCAGGTTTAAATCTCATTTCTTTCAATTCTACATATTTTGTCATGGGGTGCAGATAAAATGTTGCCGTTTAAAACATATTTCCTGTAATATACACATTTTGCCATGTATTATGTGTTCATGTGATATTTGAGTTACTCAAACATGTTCTCCCCCTGCCGACCCTTGCCACAGTTTGGGAACCACTGCTGTAAACCCGTTTGGGAACCACTGCTGTAAACCCGTTTGGGAACCACTGCTGTAAACCCGTTTGGGAACCACTGCTGTAAACCCGTTTGGGAACCACTGCTGTAAACCCGTTTAGGAACCACTGCTGTAAACCCGTTTGGGAACCACTGCTGTAAACCCATTTGTGAACCACTCCTGTAAACCACTGAAAGTAATATAGTGTGCTACTTGGAAGAACTAACAGATACAGTCGATATCAAAGAGGCCTCAGAGAAAAGCTCACCATCGTCTGGTCCTTGTAGTATCAAATACTGCCCCTCACTGGTCTCTGCAGCTCCGTCCTCTGCACTGGTCACTGCTATACATCCTGGAGAACAGTGATACATAGATATTGGCTGTGATGGACAGGTTACAGCGTGTGGTCAGTTCTCCACAAAGGAATCACACCAACCTAAGTCCCTTTTATTTATTTTTACCTGAATGGTGTATTTGTACTCACATTGTTTGTTACGTTTGTGTCTATTGTTCTATATATATATTTTCATGATTGCTAGGAATCAAATTTCCTTCGTGCGGGGGGGGGGGGGGGGGGGGGTTTCATTCCCTCACCGTTCATGATGTCAGGTCCGATGGTGGACTCTATGATCTTGTCTATGGCTGATCCCAGGTCTGAGGAGGTAGAGGCTGTAGAGTCAGACACCATCATGCCCCCGCAGTCTGACACCGCTGCACTGGAGTGGACCATCACCTGTAATACAATATACGGTATGCCGTTTAGCAGACGCTTTTTTATACCAAAGCGACTTAGTCAGTGACATTCAACACAACTATTAGCCAAATCAATGTTAGGAAGAAAAAAGACAAGTGAGCGTGTAATACAAAAGTCAGGGATCGAAATTAACTTTTGTCATTGATATCACTGGTGCTCCTAACTTCAAAAAGTAAGGAGCACCAGACAAATAGTAAGGAGCACCAGACAAAAAGTAAGGAGCACCAGACAAATAGTAAGGAGCACCAGACAAAAAGTAAGGAGCACCAGACAAAAAGTAAGGAGCACCAGACAAAAAGTAAGGAGCACCAGACAATATATATTTTTTAACTGCAAATGACTGTCCCTATTATTATTATTAAAGTGTCATCAGTTGTTCGCTTGATGTAGAATGCATCACAAGACAGTGGGCACAACAGAATTAAATAATAATTTAAATAAATTGTATTCAAAAGTGCAACTAAAAATCTATTTACTGTACAAATAAAAGGTCATTTGTTTTGGACAAAAAAATGTAACATACAAAACAGAACATTGATTGTATATATAAAAAAAAAGGCAACAGCTAAAATATTTACATAGGTGATTAAAACATAACCTTTATTGTATTTAACAGTGCAGCTGCAACTCTATACTGTTATCCATTACTGCATTCAGCTAACAGATAATAATACAAAACTATGTAGCTAATAATATTACATGTTGTAATAAGGTAACATGCTAACTATGAACTGATGCTTCATATTAATAGATATCTTAATTTCATTCTTTTACTTTTAGATGTGTGTGTATTGTTGTGAATTGTTAGATATTACTGCACTTTTGGAGCTAGGAACACAAGCATTTCGCTACAACCGCAATAACATCTGCTAAATATGTGTATGTGACTAATAAAATGTGATTTGATTTACTTGGATAATGAAATAAAAGGTTTAATCTCCTCTCACAATAACTAATCAATTTCTTTGTTCGAGAATCTAGCAACAAAAAAACCGACTTGCTTTTATGGTTAGAGTAGGGACATCCCAATGATCCCGGATAGCACTAACCCTCTTCCCGGATAGTGTCTGCTATGGTGCCGATAATGTTTAACGGAAGACCACTCATTTCCATATGTCGGGTTGATTTGTAATTCATAATTTTTCTGGGTAAGTAACATGGGTCTGAATTTGGTAAAAGCCATCTCCTCTGGCAATGCAGTAAGAACTGTTAAATATCATCTCTAGCTCAGTTAGCTCTGCCTGTTGACCGGCATGGGCTGCCACCTGTTGCCTGTCAAATATGGCCGGTAGCTAGGCCGGTCGGTAGCTAGTATGGCTGGTACCTAGGCTGGCTATGGGGGTCAACCAGGGTGCTCTTGAATATTAGAGATGCTCACCTGGGCCGACCCGGACACCAGGATGGACTGGGTTACGGTGGAGACGCTGGTGGACTGGGCCACAGAGGAGGAGTCTGGGAGGTGGACGGTGGCTCTGTGGTGGGTGACGTCTGTACTGGAGCTGGTCTCTGGTAGGAACGCCTGGAAACACAGAAACACACGTGAGAGGCAGGGAGATGGAGACTAACTGAAACGTATTACCAGAGACCCTACCAAGCCATTCAAACACTGAACAGTCTTTGGATTCTTGAAAAGCGCTTTATTAAAATGGATTATGATTATCATTGCAAACACACAGGCTTCCCTTGTATTACCATCACAGATTGAATGTTTATATCTCTTGTAGGATCTATCATGGTCCAAAAACAACAACACAGTTGTGAAAAAAGCACAACAAAGCCTATTCCCCCTCAGGTGACTGAAAAGATTTGGCATGGGTCCTCAGATCCTCAAAAGGTTCTACAGCTGCACCATTAAGAGCATCTTGACTGGTTGCATCACCGCCTGGTATGGCAGCTGCTCGGCATCAGACTGCAAGGCGCTACAGAGGGTAGTGAGTATGGCCCAGTACATCAGGACCTCTATACCTGGCAGTGTCAGAGGAAGGCCCTAAAAATTGTTGAAGACTTCAGCCAAGTCATAGACTGTTTTCTCCGCACGGCAAGCGATACCAATGCACCAAGTTTGGAACCAACAGGACCCTGAACAGCTTCTACCCCCAAGCCATAAGACTGATAAATAGTTGTTCGGTTAGCTATTTGGTTAACTATCTGCATTGACCCTTTTTGCACAAACTTTTTTGACATACGCTGCTGCTACTGTTTACTATCTGTTACTGTATTCCTAGTTATATGTACCTCATATTCCTGCACATCGACTCGGTACTGGTACCCTGTGTATATAGCCAAGTTATAGTTACACGTTGTGTATCAATTATTACATGTTTTACTTTTCTATTATTTCTCTATTTTCTTTCACTCTGCATTGTTGGGAGGGGCCCGTAAGTAAGCATTTCACTGTTAATCCACACCTGTTGATTACCAAGCATGTGCATGTAACGAATACAATTTGATTTGATGTTGAATAGCAATAAAGTTTGATGATTCTGAACAGTTCACATAGTGTTGTTGTTCTTACCAGGATACCCTCTGAGCTTTGTCCCACATGGCAATCTGACTCTGGGGCCTGGCCATGGTGACCGTGCCCATGGCGGTGCTGGTGGTGCTGGCTGTGGTGGCGGGAGGCGTGTGGTGCAGCTGCGTCGCTGCTGTCTGCAGACATGGCCTCCGACGACTCCATGCCCATACCGCTCTCTGACGGCTCCTCCATCCCAGACCCTGATGGACCAACATCACTGCTGCTCTCCACCTCTATCTCCCCTTCCATCTAGGATATAAAATAATATGGTCATTAGCTTTTAGAATAGAACTGCATTTTCCTCAGAGGGAACGTCAGTTTCCCCCCCAAATTTGTCTTGTTTTAGTAATTTAGCAGACGCTCTTATCCAGAGCGAAATACAGTAGTGAGTACGTACATTTTCATACTGGTCCCCTGTGGGGAATCAAACCCACAACCCTGGCATTGCAAACACCATGCTCTACCAACTGAGACACACAGGACTTATGAGTGGCACATGTTCAGTGTGAGGGAATCAAACCCACAACCTTGGTATTGTCAACATCAGGTTCTAACCCTTGAGACATCTGAGCTCTAACCCCTTTTTTAAAATGTATTTTACCTTTATTTAACTAAGCAAGTCAGTGTGATGATGGCCTACCCCAGCCAAACCCTAACCTACACAACGCTGGGCCAATTGTGCGCCGCCCTATGGGACTCCCAATCACAGCCAGTTGTGTTGCAGCCTGGAATCGAACCAGGTCTGTAGTCTGTAGTGACACCTCTAGCACTGAGATGCAGTGCATTAGACCACTGCGCCACTCAGGAGCCATCCACACTACAGAGACATTATTGAGACTGAGACATGACGATGGATACCAGTTTAACTATCATACATGTATTCATTATCAATCTTCTGGCATAAGACTATTCATTCACAGGGAGTGTACTTTTACACAAAATGTACCTTTTATTGGATATTGATTGTACTTATTTTGAAGAATTGCAGATTATTGCAAATAAGTTAAGGAGTTTCTGTAGAGTAGCATTTGTGAGGTTCATTAGAGATGTTAGTGTGGAGGTAAATATTACGGACACTAGATGGAACAGACTGTATTGGAGAGCTTCCTAGCTTCATCGCTAACTGTTAATTGCGCTGGAAGTGGTTTACTTCTTCTTTGCGCTTAGACTACACATTGGCGACCTTGAGAGGCAAATATACTATCTAGTAGCTAAACTAGTAATAGTAGTTTTTCTGGGAAGACAACAAGGTTAGTTAGCCAGCTAACTAACTCTCGGACAAGCCGTTCAGATCCTGCTAATAAACCTGCTAACATGAGGTTGCACATCAACATGCAACAAGGTCAGTGGCATAGTTATATGCTTCGTTGTTGGAATAATAGCGCAAAAAAACATTATATGTTGACAGCTCTAACTAAACACAACTTGAGTTCAGCGTGTAGCTATCAACGACCCTTCTTTATGATTTAAACAGGCCTAGCTGCCCTCTCTCCTGCCTGCTCTGCGAGCCCACTTTTTGCATTCAGGCATTCTAAAACCTACTAAGGCGGAGGGACCTCGAGGGCCTCAGCAAAAACAGACCGTCCAACGTCCGTCCCTGAAGAAAATTTTATAAATGTATCTATACAACACGAGATTCCTTGAGATTTTTTACTTACTGTGTATTGCGAGTTAAATTTGTTTATGACTTAGTAGACACGCCAAACTGTATAAGAAGTTGTACGCGATAATTGCTTCTCCATTCTAGTCGGGCGCCATCAGTATCTCCTCACTTCCTGTTTGAACGACCGGATCTTATTTCTCTGTTTTGTTGAAAAGTGGAAGCTGTTTTAAAATGTGCTCCTTGTTTGTTCATGATATTAATGGCAGGTCTTAAATCTAAACGATTAGTTTCAATAGAGAACCGTATGGGAAATTACAGGACTATTGTTTCCAGATGAAGACGTATTAGATAATTTACCAACGATCGGCGTACTGGGCACAGTAACAATATCAATTGTAGCGCGAACATGCTGCAATGTTTCGGAAAATCAGTAGTTATGGCTACAAATGTTCTACTATAGTTGTAAATAGTAGCTTGATGTGTGGTTAGATGATACAATGTATCTATTCACATAATGGCAGTGGCTAATAACGCTGGATGTTGGCTCAGTCTCTCTGGCTCTGTCTGCTGTGTGGAATTTCAACAAAAAAAACAGGCATAGCCCTATTTCAAAGGATTTTACTGAGTTACAGTTCATATAAGGAAATCAGTCACTTTAAATAAATTCGTTAGCCCAAATCTATGGATTTCATATGAGTGGGAATACAGATATACATATGTTGGTCACAGATACCAAGAAAAAAAAGTAGGGGCGTGGATTAGAAAACCAGTCAGTATCTGGTGTGACCACCATTTGCCTCATGCAGCGCAACACATCTCCATACAGTTGATCAGGCTGTTGATTGTGGAATGTTGTTCCACTCCTCTTCAATGGCTGTGTGAAGATGCTGGATATTGTCAGGAACTGGAACACGCTGTCGTAAACGTAAATCCCAAACATGCTCAATGGGTGACATGTCTGAGTATGCAGGCCATGGAAGAACTGGGACATTTTCAGATTCCAGGAATTGTGTACAGATTCTTGCGACATCGGGCCATGCATTATCATGCTGAAACATGAGGTGATGGCGTCGGATGAATGGTATGACAATAGGCCTCAGGATCTTTCCACGGTATCTCTGTGCATTCAAATTGCCATTGATAAAATGCCATTTTGTTGTCTGTAGCTTATGCCTGCCCATACCATAATCCCACCGCCATCATGGGCCACTCTGCTCACAACGTTGACATCAGCAAACCGCTCACCCGTACAATGTCATACACATGGTCTGCGGTTGTGAGGCCGGCTTGGATGTACTGCCAAAATCTCTAAAATGACTTGAGGCTTATGGTAGAGAAATTAAAATTTGATTGTCCCCAGCACAAGGTGCACATGTGTAATGATCATGGTGTTTAATCAGCTTCTTGATATGCCACACCTGTCAGGTGGATGGATTATCTTGGCAAAGGAGAAATGCTCAGTAACGGATGTAAACAAATTTGTGCCCAAAATTTGAGAAATAAGCTTTTTTGTGTGTATGGAAAATGTCAGCTGATCTTTTATTTCAGCTCATGAAACATGGGACCAACACTTTACATGTTGCATTTATAGTTTTGTTGTGTGTTTATGCGGAACCTCATTGTGTTGACAGCAGAGAGGAAGACAGCTGCACAAGATGATTAGCTAGCTACATGGTTACATAGACAATAACTGATGATGAAGTGCTATTTGTTTATTGAATTTTCAGTTCTGTTTAAATACAAAACATTGATTTACATACAAAATAACTTAAGTGAGAGATACCATGGTGGGCCATTCAGTGCAAAATACATGGCTTTTGAGCCAGTTCAAAAATATTAAATAAGTCTAAATAAACACATGGTATTGTTGAACACAAATATAAAACCGAAGAGCAATATAAATAAATATAAACTCACGTCTCATCCAAAATATCTGTGCCAGGGAGACAGGTTAAAGCCACAACAGATTTTGAATCGGTTCTGCTGGAGCTGTGGTTATTTCAGGGCTGTGGTTAAATCTCTCTGGACCCTAGTCTAGATGACAGGAACCTGTTAACTCACACACTGTTCGAAGGAAAGTACCTATTCTACTGTTGGTACATGGAAGGTGGCCAATAATTTCACAATTTTACAAAGCACAAACTTTGGGGTGACGTTTCAACTTTCCAAACGGCACTGCATAAACACAAACCGTACCTTAAGCTCTCGCCGTCATTCTCAAGTCGCTCTGGATAAGAGCGTCAGCTAAATTACTTTCAATGTAAATATATAAGTTGGCAAGACAGCACAAACAGATCTGGGACCCTGCTCTAAGAGGCCCTAAAGGGTTCTTCAATCTTCAGCCCCCTAGTTAGGAGTCACTACAGTTCAGGAGATCGTACTTCACATTTCCCACATGGTCCACCTGTCTCTTGGAGTTCATTCGCCAGTAGAAATGATCCCGGCAGAAGTAGGAGTTGCCTAACAATACAAACAATCACAAGGATTAATCTTCTTTCATGTGTTGTGTGTTTAGTACACGTGATGGTACACAGCAGTGTGAAGTGTCTTGTTGTCATGGTTCCAATTACAGGAGGCTGGCTGAGCGTCCCCATTACAAAAAAAAGGATCCACCCTAACAACTGGAATAATCCATGTACATCCCCTTATCAAAAATATAAACTGTCAGTTTGCTGCAATACTTATGCTGTTTCTTATCAAAAGCCTACGGTGTGAGTGGAGGAATATAGTTGAATATTTACCCTTGAATTGGAACACATCATGGGAATCAAGGGGGACTCCTCCAAAGACCAGGTCTGTGAAGCGAGGATATCCCTTGTCGATTTGCTGGTCCTCCACATCCAGCCTGTAAGGATCAGACACATTTGGTTTGGTTATTACAACACAGACCTACCATTACAGTAAATAGTTATACATCTAATCCTTCACTGAGTTCTACTGATCCACTTCTAGTTACATTTGCGGTTGTTTTGCTGTATGAAAAGAGAATACAGCTAATAATAGTCAATGCATACATTTCTAGTATGCGTGTGATCCCTTTGAAACTTGAACCCAGAACCTTATCTCAACACCCTGTCCTCCCATGTGAACTCGGGATTGACTCACCTCCAGTAGTTCTCTCCATTGAAGAGGAGCACCTTGCCTTTCCCTCTCTGCAGTGCTCCCTCCACCTTCTCTACAGTGGAGGACAGACCCAGTTTGTCAATGCTGCGGGGTCCCAGGAGACTCTGTCCTGTATACACCCAGAACCTGGTGCCTGTGGGACAACAGAGACAAAGGTTAGAGTGATGTGGGGCGGCAGGTAGCCTAGTGGTTAGAGCGTTGGGCCAGTAACCGAAAGGTTGCTAGATTGAATCCCCAAACTGACAAGGTAAAAAATCAGTCGTTCTTCTCCAGAACAAGGCAGTGTAACCCACTGTTCCTAGACCGTCATTGTAAGTAAGAATTTGTTCTTAACTGACTAGTTAAATAAAAAATGGTGTTTGTGTGTATGTATATTCTGTTTACCTGAGAAGAAGTAGATTTTCTTGGTCGCAAGGTCCTCGAAGGCCGTGTCAACGACGGCTGGCACAGCTGGCCACCTCTCAGACATGGAGAACGGACCTTTCAGTCCACCATCAGTCTTGCTCGACAACCTCCAATATTGCCTATTGGATTCAGCAAAAAATATCACAATTATGAATTTAGCTACATTGCAACGCTATTATTTACATTGTAAGATAATGGGCTACACTGTTAGAAGAAATGGTTTCTAGAAAGAACCAACAAGTGTTCATTAGCTCTAATGGACGTTGTGGTGTAGATGTGCTTAGTAGTAAGAGGGGACTCCAGCGGTAGGAATATGTGAACCATGGCTCGTTTATTTGCATTCTGTCCTGTAATCTCTCCATTAGCCCATAACTCTATGCTGTTTCTCTCTCTGGTTCTCTCTCCATTATCCCATAACTCTATGCTGTTTCTCTCTCTGGTTCTCTCTCCATTATCCCATAATTCTATGCTGTTTCTCTCTCTGGTTCTCTCTCCATTATCCCATAACTCTATGCTGTTTCTCTCTCTGGTTCTCTCTCCATTAGCCCATAACTCTATGCTGTTTCTCTCTCTGGTTCTCTCTCCATTAGCCCATAACTCTATGCTGTTTCTCTCTCTGGTTCTCTCTCCATTAGCCCATAACTCTATGCTGTTTCTCTCTCTGGTTCTCTCTCTCTCTGGTTCTCTCTCATTTGCCCATAAAAAATTGTCCAAGACCCCAGCCACCCTAGTCATAGACTGTTCTCTCTGCTACCTCACAGTAAGCGGTACCGGAGTGCCAAGTCTAGGTCCAAGAGGCTTCTAAACAGCTTCTAACCCCAAGCCATAAGACTCCTGAACAGCTAATCAAATGGATACCCAGACAATTTGCATTGCCCCCCCCCCCCCCCCTTGCGCTGCTACTACTCTCTGTTATTATCTATGCATAGTCACTTTAATAACTACCTACATGTACATATTGCCTCGCTATTGTTATTTACTGCTGCTCTTTAATTATTTGTTATTTATTAATTTTTTTAGGTATTTTCTTAACTGCATTGTTGGTTAAGGGCTTGTAAGTAAGCATTTCACTGTAAGGTCTACACCTGTTGTATTCGGCTCATATGACAAATACAATTTGATTTGATTTGAACTCTTGTGCGCTCTTAAAGGGGCACACACCCATTTAACGTCACACCCCTAAAAAAGGTTGCACTGTTGAACCGCAAAGAAACCTTTTTTTTGTTACCAGTGTAAAGGTTGCTCACCCATCCTTGAAGAAGTGCAGGTCTCCATCAATTTCTGTGATGGTGTCGAATATGTTAATCTGGCAGGGGCTCTGGGATGGGTCCACGGGGCGTGTGGTGGTAGTGGTAGTGGACTTAGTGGTAGAGGTGTCAGGCTTGGGCTCAGGGCCAGGTGAAGGAATGGTGGGGATGGGGTCAGGGCCTGTCTTGGATCCTGGGAGGGAAGATATTGGAAATTAATGCAATGAAATGAAATGAAATGAACAACACTTAATTATAGTATTTTTTTGTTTCATTGCCATCTGGTCTCTGTGGTGATATAGGGAAATGCTATGTTGTTGTCTGTATGTTGTGTATCCTGTATGATCACATGACTTTGCAGCCTGGTCCCAGCCCACTTGGCAAAAACTGGTTGAATCAACATTGTTTCTACGTAATTTCAAACCCCCCAAAAATGTATGTGATGACATGTCAATGTGCAAAACTGATCGGATTTGCAAAAAATCATCAATGTAATGGTATTTAGTATTTTTTTTCCCCCACCCAACTTTTAACCTAAATCTAATGACCTGGTGACATTTGCTGTTGATTTCACGTTGAATTCACAGTTAGATGTAAATCAAAACTGGACGTTAAACTGACGTGTCTGCCCAGCGGGAGGTCTGTTTGTCACTCAAGACAGCACAAACACATCTAGGACCGGACTAGTGATATTGCATAATCAAGTTTCAAGTACAGTGAAATGCCTTTTCGAATCATGTCATATTGTGATAATATCATACCATAGAGATAGTGAATGCCTTCAACATCATCTTCATGCAGGGAGAAGTCTTTAACGTAGCCGTACATGGGATACATGAG
This sequence comes from Salvelinus namaycush, assembly GCF_016432855.1. Lineage (NCBI taxonomy): Eukaryota > Metazoa > Chordata > Actinopteri > Salmoniformes > Salmonidae > Salvelinus > Salvelinus namaycush. The sequence continues at coordinate 3,591,841 of NC_052320.1, read as the reverse complement.
GGCGTCTCTGATGTTGGAGTGGTCCAGACCCAGGGCATGACCAAACTCGTGGGCCGCAACCAGGAACAGACTGTAGCCTGAGAGAGGAGAGAGTGAATAGAAACATATCATTAAGTCAGCAGTGGTTTGCACCTATAGCCTGAGTGAGATCTGGGACCAGGCTAACTGGTAACAAACAGGTCTGGGACCAGGCTAACTGGCAACAAACAGATCTGGGACCAGGCTAAATGGCAACAATCAGATCTGGGACCAGGCTAACTGGCAACAAACAGGTCTGGGACCAGGCTAACTGGCAACAAACAGATCTGGGACCAGGCTAACTGGCAACAAACAGATCTGGGACCAGGCTAACTGGCAACAAACAGATCTGGGACCAGGCTAACTAGCAACAAACAGATCTGGGACCAGGCTAACTGGCAACAAACAGATCTGGGACCAGGCCAACTGGCAACAAACAGGTCTGGGACCAGGCTAACTGGCAACAAACAGATCTGGGACCAGGCTAACTGGCAACAAACAGATCTGGGACCAGGCTAACTGGCAACAGATCTGGGACCAGGCTAACTAGCAACAAACAGATCTGGGACCAGGCTAACTGGCAACAAACAGATCTGGGACCAGGCCAACTGGCAACAAACAGGTCTGGGACCAGGCTAACTGGCAACAGATCTGGGACCAGGCTAACTGGCAACAGATCTGGGACCAGGCTAACTGGCAACAGATCTGGGATCAGGCTAGTGCACCTACTATCATACACAGTTTCCATACTATTGAGCTGGTTATGCATCCACCTAGAACCATGCTGGAAAGGACAATGTGAAAGGAAATGATCTGACTCAGCGGTTCGAGTCGGCACAATAGTTTGAAACAGGTATAGATGCACTGGCGTTGTCTCTGACTGTCAGCCAGCAGTTTGTCTCTGACTGTCAGCCAGCAGTTTGTCTCTGACTATCAGCCAACAGTTTGTCTCTGACTATCAGCCAGCAGTTTGTCTCTGACTATCAGCCAGCAGTTTGTCTCTGACTGTCAGCCAGCAGTTTGTCTCTGACTGTCAGCCAGCAGTTTGTCTCTGACTGTCAGCCAGCAGTTTGTCTCTGACTGTCAGCCAGCAGTTTGTCCCTGTCAGTCAACCAGCAGTTTGTCTCTGACTGTCAGCCAGCAGTTTGTCTCTGTCAGCCAGCAGTTTGTCTCTGACTATCAGCCAACAGTTTGTCTCTGACTGTCAGCTAGCAGTTTGTCTCTGACTATCAGCCAGCAGTTTGTCTCTGACTATCAGCCAACAGTTTGTCTCTGACTGTCAACCAGCAGTTTGTCTCTGACTATCAGCCAACAGTTTGTCTCTGACTGTCAGCCAGCAGTTTGTCTCTGACTATCAGCCAGCAGTTTGTCTCTGACTGTCAACCAGCAGTTTGTCTCTGACTGTCAACCAGCAGTTTGTCTCTGGCTGTCAACCAGCAGTTTGTCTCTGACTGTCAGCCAGCAGTTTGTCTCTGACTATCAGCCAACAGTTTGTCCCTGACTGTCAACCAGCAGTTTGTCTCTGACTGTCAGCCAGCAGTTTGTCTCTGACTGTCAACCAGCAGTTTGTCTCTGACTGTCAACTAGCAGTTTGTCTCTGACTGTCAGCCAGCAGTTTGTCTCTGACTGTCAGCCAACAGTTTGTCTCTGACTGTCAGCCAGCAGTTTGTCTCTGACTATCAGCCAACAGTTTGTCCCTGACTGTCAGCCAGCAGTTTGTCTTTGACTATCAGCCAACAGTTTGTCTCTGACTGTCAACCAGCAGTTTGTCTCTGACTATCAGCCAGCAGTTTGTCTCTGACTGTCAGCCAGCAGTTTGTCTCTGACTGTCAGCCAGCAGTTTGTCTCTGACTGTCAACCAGCAGTTTGTCTCTGACTATCAGCCAGCAGTTTGTCTCTGACTGTCAGCCAGCAGTTTGTCTCTGACTGTCAGCCAGCAGTTTGTCTCTGACTGTCAGCCAGCAGTTTGAGTCAGCACGGTAGGTGCACTGACGCTGTCTATATCACTCACCCCTATCTTGGCAGAAGCCCCATTTCGTGTCTGTGTCAAAGTTGCCGGTGGTAGCGCACCACAACCTGCCGTCGTCCCGTCCCTCGCTGGTGCATGAGTCAAACTTATTACCCAGGAAGACGAAGGGGAAGTGACACGGCTCTCCCTCAGAGTTTCCACCAATCACAGCCGTATCTGTCATAACACAGACACAACACTATTAGCGAACATGTGTCACTGACGGCAGGCTAGTGATTCATGTATGTGTGACAGCGATCAGACCTGGGTTCAAACACCATTTAATTTTAGCTGTACTCGTTTGATTTTTCTTGGTGCAATGGAATCAATATATAGGCCCAAAACCACACCCATTTGCTAATCCTGTCAGGCTCCGTCAAACACTCAAAATACTTGAAATATAAAGAATACTATTTGAACCCAGGTCTGGTAGTGGTGACAGTGACACTCCCTCACCTCTGTTGGGACAGAAGCCATATTTCTTATCCTTGTCAAAGTTGTCTGTGGTGGAACACCAGCGGTATCCATCACTGCGACCTTCCGTCGTGCAACCTTCATATGTCTCCCCGAGAAACACAAAGGGGAACACACATGCTTTGCCGTTGCTGTTTCCGTCGAATGTGTACAGAACTGTGTGTGTGTGTGTGTGTGTGTGTGTGTGTGTGTGTGTGTGTGTGTGTGTGTGTGTGTGTGTGTGTGTGTGTGTGTGTGTGTGTGTGTGTGTGTGTGTGTGAGTGAGTGAGTGAGTGAGTGAGTGAGTGAGTGAGTGAGTGAGTGAGTGAGTGAGTGAGTGAGTGAGTGAGTGAGTGAGTGAGTGAGTGAGTGAGTGAGTGAGTGAGTGAGTGAGTGAGTGAGTGAGAGAGAGAGAGAGAGAGAGAGAGAGAGAGAGGCATATGATTAGAGGCATGTCATAGCAAACTCTGTTAAAAATACTTTCTGACCAATCATTCCTCTCAAGTATTAACTGTCAATCTTACGTTCACTTGGACAGAAGCCAAATTTCTTGTCTCTGCTGAAGTCGGCTGTGGTGGCACACCAGGGCAGGTTGTCAGAGCGCCCCTCTGTGGTGCAGGTGGAATACTGCTCGCCCTCGAATAAGAAAGGGAAGTGGCACAGAGCACCCTCTGCGTTGCCAAAGCTTGTCTTCACAACTGGAACAAAAAGGTTATGTTTTTATTAGGTGAAATTGTGAACGATAGCTATGTCCGACATTATTAAATACATCTAATTGACCAATAAAATGGTTCACCGCAGCTCAAGGATTCAACCCTACAGATTGATGTTGAGATGTTGGCAGAGACATATAATTCATTTCAATCTCAGTCAAGCAAATGCTTAAATTGGACAGTAGGGGGAGTCATAGCTCCATGAAATACTGACTGCCTGACTGAAACAGCCAGGATTGACTATATGTAACAGTATAACTTTAAACCGTCCCCTCGCCCCGACACGGGCGCGAACCAGGGACCTTCTGCACACATCAACAACGGTCGCCGACGAAGCATCGTTACCCATCGCGCCACAAAGGCCACAAAGGCCCTTGCAGAGCAAGGTGCAACACTACTTCTAGGTTTCAGAGCAAGTGACGTAACTGATTGAAACGCTAGTAGCGCGTACCCGCTAACTAGCTAGCCATTTCACATCTGTTACATATACACCTCCATGCTTACCTGCTCCTTTGCCGAGGGTCCAGTTTTCGTCGTCGTCAAAGTGGGCGTCTCCCTGTATGCCCTCACCAGGGGGGAAGGCGTGGGCCAGAAGGCCGTCCTTACCATCGAAGGGGTAGCCGTCTCCATGATCTGGAAATTAACAAGGCATTGAATGAATGGCATTCATTTCATGCAGAGTCGGGGGCCAATTCCATTTCCGTTTGGTCAATTCAGTTCCTTCCTTTCATGTTTCTTCAATAAAGATTTATTTGAATGTCTACTCTTCAATTTAGAGATATGTTTTAAACGTAAATGTTCTGGGAGGCTGAGGCTGTTTAATTGTTGCTGTCAGATAATGTGGTACATATTGCATAGCCTAGAATCCAAAATGATACGCTCCGTTTCACTGAAGTGAAACAATGGGTGAAACAGAGCGTCCGTTTGGATCCCAGGCTGCATACAGTTACCGCAGCCCTTCTTTACCTGCTTTTCCAAATGACACCATGATGTCGGCGGTGCCGTCGAAGAGTCGCGTGAAGGTGAGAGGGGTGACGTCACTCCACACCTTGAAGGCTCTGGCGAAGGCATCGTCTATCAGAGAGGCTCCCATGTCTGGAGAGTAGTTCAGGATCCTAGAGAGGCAAGCAAGATAGTACGGTCAAACTCACTATGCAGTCAACATCCACAGATTCAAATAGATAGGTAGGCCATTGTTTTTGCAATGCGCTATTTGCACACCATTTCATGTATCTATTGTCAACTCAAGTCCGTTGAGGCACAGCATCTGACATAACTCTGGAATGTGCTTTCTCAGTCAGGAAAAGGGTTGTAATGATAATACATGCATCTCATTACACTTAGCTACTGGGCTAATGAATATACATGAACGCAACAAGAGGTATTAGGAGCATAACTCTGTGCAGTCTTTAGGTTATTTTATCCCATCTTCCACCATACCTGTACGTAATGTCGTGATGATCCCATTTCAGGTCCCCCTCGAAGGTCTGGTAGGAGCGTACATCAGGGACCCCGCAGCGAGGTGCCTTCATGGCTGCTACCGTAGACTTGTCCAGCGTCCCTGTCTCCTCCAACCCCATCTGCCTCTGCATTCTCGTCAGAGCCTTGGAGGTGGACACCATGGACTGGAAACCGCTGCGGTGCTGAACTTCCATATAGCCAAACCTCTTCAGGTAGCTCTGGAGGTAGGAAATAATGAATACGATGAGATTATTTGATAATTACATCATTGCAAATTCATGAAATTAGGTCAAATTATAATACATACATGTCTGCTTCAGGTAGTTCTGATGATAAATTACAATGACTAGATTTTCGCAAATTATGAGATTATTTCAAATCATAAAATTAGGTCCAACTATGCAGAATTTAGTGTCCCTTTAGTTTGATGTAATCCATAACATTGAAACATGAAGACGTTGGACAATAACCCACATTTCTTTATTGACTATAAAAGGAATCTCCCACCCTCACGTCATGTGTTTTGTCTTCAGAACAGAAAACAGGACAAATGAAGCATCTGTTCATAGATCAAATCTCTATTTATCTATTAGTTACTCACGTCTGCCAGCTCCATATCCGTCACGTTCTTGAGGACATCTCCAGGGAAAGTGACAGACACAGACTTCTTCAGGGGAACGCACCATCCACTCAGCATACACATCCCCAACACAAACAAAGCCAGAACTCTTCTCATGGTGAGACCAAAGGTGACAGAGAAGATGCAAGAATGTGCCGGCTCTTGTTGCTGTTCAATCTCTTTGTTGTGGCTGGCTCTTGAGACTAGTTGTCGTTCTCCCTTGTGACCTTGGTGTTTTGGGTTCAGTATTTATGCTCTCAGTCTTAGCCACCCTCTTACACCCCCCCCCCCCCCCCTCCCACCTCTCTCTCTCTCTCTGCCTATACCAGTCATCACCAATCCCACAGGGACAAGGCTTTATGTTATTGTTCAGGGGTTTTCCAAAATGTACTAATCTACACATTTAGCCCAGTACATCACTTCCTAACAATGAACCCTTTTTTTAGCTACATTTCTGGTGAAGTGTTTGACAAATACTATTAGGGAAATGATCGAATAATTATGTTAGGATGTTTTGGCTTTATTCAAGCCAAAAGATTGTACGACATTTGGTTAGAAGAGCGACTCTGACATAATGTACATCTAAAAGTACTGTTTCTTATATTCTACAGCGACAGCTTCTTTTGATTTCTATTAGTGCTGAATTTCTAGGAAAAGCCTCTGCAGACATATGACTCACATACATAAATAAATAGCTGTGGTAATAGCATGCTTATTCAATGGTCATATTCATCTGTGAGGTTTAGCCGGTGGTTTTCGTAACTGTAAGACACGTGGAAACCAAAATATATAAAAAATGTAAAATCATAACCTTAAATGGACTTGAAACTGGACTTCTGTTATCTTACAATAATACATTGTAGCTGCAGCATTTTATTGAATGAAGTTTGCCTCCATTTTTCTGTTTTTCAGATTTTGGGGAAAAAACTGTGACAGACTGAGTCAGTGGTCAAACAGGTTCAAGATATAACTACTATGTGTTACATCATGTAACTGCCTAGGGCTGCCAATGAAACATACAAAAACGAAAACTCTCCGTCTCTCGCCAATCCCCACAAAACTATGTAACTCCCTAGGGCTGCCAATCAAAAAACACTCTCTGTTTGTCCCTGCATATCAATAATCAAATACATGTACAGAAACTTTTGTAATCAAATACATGTACAGAAACTGTTGTATGGTTCAGAAGAGTATGAATGAAAATGGACATTGAACCAAATAGCTACAAACATGAAGCTAAATACATTTATAAAGAATTTAGATAGTATTAGTAGATCCTATGTACATTATTAATCAAATATAAACAGACAACACACATGTTGTGATCCATTGCACAACATGCGCTTGCTGTACATCACCGTGTAATAATGTTGTTGCAATACTCTGTGGTTAATTCAATGGAACAATCTACTTTAATGTCACCATGACAGTGATGACATGCCATGGATCGTAACCCAAATCATTGTGATCAAACATGTGAAGGGATATTAGGTCATGGGAAACTCGTCTGTGTTTTTTTCTCACCCAAGGAGATATTTCATCATTCAAGACCGGTTTATTTCCGGCCCATCCGAGCACCTTACACAGGCCTATGGAGTTTCAGTGCAACACCATTCAAATAGTATTATATGTGTATACGTGGGTATTCTCGTCAAAACTCTCATCAGTATAAATAGAGTCTAAATACCCACTGGGCCCAGACATCAATTCAACGTCTATTCCACGTTGGTTCAACGTAATTTTGTTGAATTGACGTGGAGACAACGTTGATTCAACCAGTGTGTTCCCAGTGGGCAGAGTTTGGTATTAAGCTTTCCAAACAAAATGGCCATAATGACCTTGAAAGACCAGCTACAATCTGGTGACCTCAAGGTGATATCATCTAGCCTGTTATGATGATGTGGGAGCATGATGTGGGAGCATGATGTGGGAGCATGATGTGGGAGCATGATGTGGGAGCATGATGTGGGAGCATGATGTGGGAGCATGATGTGGGAGTATGATGTGGGAGTATGATGTGGGAGCATGATGTGGGAGCATGATGTGGGAATATGATGTGGGAGCATGATGTGGGAGCATGATGTGGGAGAATGATGTGGGAGTATGATGTGGGAGCATGATGTGGGAGCATGATGTGGGAGCATGATGTGGGAGCATGATGTGGGAGTATGATGTGGGAGCATGATGTGGGAGTATGATGTGGGAGTATGATGTGGGAGCATGATGTGGGAGTATGATGTGGGAGTATGATGTGGGAGCATGATGTGGGAGCATGATGTGGGAGTATGATGTGGGAGTATGATGTGGGAGTATGATGTGGGAGCATGATGTGGGAGCATGATGTGGGAGTATGATGTGGGAGTATGATGTGGGAGCATGATGTGGGAGTATGATGTGGGAGTATGATGTGGGAGCATGATGTGGGAGTATGATGTGGGAGCATGATGTGGGAGCATGATGTGGGAGTATGATGTGGGAGTATGATGTGGGAGTATGATGTGGGAGCATGATGTGGGAGTATGATGTGGGAGAATGATGTGGGAGTATGATGTGGGAGCATGATGTGGGAGCATGATGTGGGAGTATGATGTGGGAGCATGATGTGGGAGCATGATGTGGGAGTATGATGTGGGAGCATGATGTGGGAGTATGATGTGGGAGTATGATGTGGGAGCATGATGTGGGAGTATGATGTGGGAGCATGATGTGGGAGCATGATGTGGGAGTATGATGTGGGAGCATGATGTGGGAGCATGATGTGGGAGCATGATGTGGGAGTATGATGTGGGAGAATGATGTGGGAGCATGATGTGGGAGCATGATGTGGGAGCATGATGTGGGAGCATGATGTGGGAGCATGATGTGGGAGTATGATGTGGGAGTATGATGTGGGAGCATGATGTGGGAGTATGATGTGGGAGTATGATGTGGGAGCATGATGTGGGAGCATGATGTGGGAGCATGATGTGGGAGTATGATGTGGGAGTATGATGTGGGAGCATGATGTGGGAGTAGGATGTGGGAGTATGATGTGGGAGCATGATGTGGGAGCATGATGTGGGAGTAGGATGTGGGAGTATGATGTGGGAGCATGATGTGGGAGTATGTAGCAGCACTTTGTGGCAGTAAAGCAGAAAGATGACTCATGAACAGAAACCTGGATGAGGGACTTTTTTCCCGATGAGCACACGGCTGATATGCCACTCTGTCCCCCATATACACAAGACTAGAGGTGCTGAGCAGCAGTCTGCAGCTGGGAATGATACAGGTGTTGATACACCTGGAGGAAATCTCTGTCCTCTAACATGTGGGAGTCAGTTGAATGTAACAACCATAAAACGATGGAAATTAAAACCATTTTGCAGGTTTTACTAAATAATTTCTTCCATCCTAGCCACATTTCCTCATCTGCTTGCATCCATCCTAACCACATTTCCTCATCTGCTTGCATGAGCCTCCCCTATATCCTGGTGTTCTGGTACTTACTTGTCTACGCTTTTCCACACGCTAACTTTTACCACAGGTTAATATAGTCTACCAGTCTAACTGTCTATCCTGTCCTCTAACAGACTAACTATACCACTGGTTAATATAGTCTACCAGTCTAACTGTCTATCCTGCCCTCTAACAGACTAACTATACCACAGGTTAATATAGTCTACCAGTCTAACAGTCTATCCTGCCCTCTAACAGACTAACTATACCACAGGTCAGTATAGTCTACCAGTCTAACAGTCTATCCTGCCCTCTAACAGACTAACTATACCACAGGTTAATATAGTCTACCAGTCTAACTGTCTATCCTGCCCTCTAACAGACTAACTATACCACAGGTTAATATAGTCTACCAGTCTAACTGTCTATCCTGCCCTCTAACAGACTAACTATACCACAGGTCAGTATAGTCTACCAGTCTAACTGTCTATCCTGTCCTCTAACAGACTAACTACACCACAGGTTAATATAGTCTACCAGTCTAACTGTCTATCCTGCCCTCTATCCACCATGTATTGTGACAATAGTGGTAGGTGGATTGTTTGTCCAGATCTGCAATAGGCTAACTAGCATCATACCACACATAACATCTTTCAAAGTTGCACCAATTTTTTAATATAAGCGGAGAGGTGTCATTGTGTATAAAAGAACAGTGAAGACACGAAGCTCAAAAAGCTCCCCTATTGATCTTGTATGGGGACAATACAATTATCCTACCTAGATTAGCCCATAACACTACAATACAATTATCCTACCTAGATTAGCCTATAACACTACAATACAATTATCCAACCTAGACTATAGTAACATACAACACCACAATGCAATCAATAATTGAACTATACTTTTCAAGTGAGTACAAATTTCTACTCAAGGCAGTAAACTGCAGTGAAAATGTAATATGAATAACGGCTCCAAAGCCCTGTAATTTAAATATTTCATTCAGTTTAGATCAGGTGTGTGTCTAATCTCTATAGTTTATAAGGTCTAGATATGCCCAGTAGCAGACCAGTCTGGCTGTAGTTTAAGTTTATAAGGTCTAGATATGCCCAGTAGCAGACCAGTCTGGCTGTAGTTTAAGTTTATAAGGTCTAGAAAGGTCCAGTAGCAGACCAGTCTGGCTGTAGTTTAAGTTTATAAGGTCTAGAAAGGCCCAGTAGCAGACCAGTCTGGCTGTATATTAAGTTTATAAGGTCTAGATATGCCCAGTAGCAGACCAGTCTGGCTGTATTTTAAGTTCTGATACTGAGATGCACTGTCTGTTGCGGATCAGCATTTTCCCAAGTCGTCTTAATAATGGGGCCACAAATGCTCCTAGCCCAGATATTCAGGAAAGCTTAATGCTATCAGGACTCAGGATAAGACCCAGATGCAGGCATGGAAAGAGGAGACAAGGGGCAGTGAGACAGAGGTTTAATCCTTAATACATGAAAACTGGGATGTATACGGAGGGTGCGGGGCAACAGAAGATGAACACAGAGGGGCTAAGAATCTTAGAGATGTGGAAAGTGTTGATTAAACTGGGGGGGGGGGGGGGAGTTTGCGGGACTCCACCCGGAGTGGCAAATCCCGAGAAGTCAGCCATACCCTCTGCCTGAGACAATAACGGGGAACGAGGGTCCGGCGGCGGTCCGCCTGTCTTCGCTACCTGCAGGTGGTCTTAAGAAGAGCACACTGGGCTCACTTCCAGGTACGGCGACAGCAACCAGACGAACATCTGGGCCGAGGGTATGCTGACCTCTTCCACTTGCTCAGGGAAAAGCAGGGGGCTGATAACCCATCAAACACTCGATAGCCGAGAGACCAGTGGCTGAGCAGGGAAGGGTGTTGCGGGTGTATTCCACCAACACAAGTTGCTGGCTCCAGGTGGTGGGGTTGGCGGAGACGAGGCAACGAGGAGTTGTTTCCCGATCCTGATTGGCTCGCTCCGACTGGCCGTTAGAGTGAGGGTGAAACCCAGAGGACAGGCTGGCCAACGACCCAATGAGTGTGCAGAACGCCTTCCAGAACTGAGGACCACAGTCAGAGACCATGTCCACCGGAAGTCCATGGATCCGGAAGACATGTTGCATCATGAGCTGGGCCGTCTCCTTGGCTGAGGGTAGCTTGAGGAGGGGAACGAAATGGGTGGCTTTGAAAAACCTGTACACCACCGTAAGGATAGTGGTGTTGCCATCAGATGGAGGGAGACCAGTGACAAAGTCCAGGGATATATGTGACCAGGGACGGTGAGGGACAAGAAGTGGTTGCCGAGGAGTCTTATTCTGAGTACAGACAGTGCAGGCGGCGATGAACGCGGAGACGTCAGAAACCATGGTGGGCCACCAAAAGCGTTGTCGCACAAAGGCCAGGCTCCAATGGGAGCCATGGTGGCAGGCAAGCCAGGAGGAATGAGCCCATTTCAGGACCAGGGAGATTGCAGCATCTGGGACAATGTATCAATAATGTATCCTAGGAAGGAGATGGTGGAGCGATGGAATTAGCATTTTTCTGCTGGTCAAACATCCGGTTAACCGGATCCCAGGAAGCATTGCAGCTGGACTCTGGAAGTGGGTTGAGGGCAATCCACCACCGCTCTCACCTTTGCGGGATCCATCTGCACATTACCGGCAGCGATGATGTATCCTAGGAAGGAGAAAGGTGGAGCGATAGAATTAGCATTTTTCTGCTTTAACAAAAATCTGGTTCTCCAGGAGACACTGGAGGACTTGTCGGACGTGGAGAACGTGTCATTGAACTGAGCGGGGAAAACACGAGGATGTTGACGAGGTAGACGAACACGAACCGGTTCAACATGTTGCGGAGAATGTTGTTAACCAGGGCCTGGAACACAGCAGCAGCGTTGGTCAGACCGAATGGCATCACCTGGTAGTCATAGTGTCCGCTAGCCGTGTTGAAGGAGAAAATGGTGGCCCCCTGGAGCTGCTCGAAGGACAAGGCGATGAGTGGTAGCGGGTAGCGGTTCTTAACCGTGATGTCATTAAGGCCCCGGTAGTCGAATGCCCCACAGGCGCAGGGTTTTGTTCATCTTCTCCACAAAGAAGAACCCTGCGCTGACGGGGGAGGCAGAAGGACGGATACACTCTGCAGCCAGGGAGTCCTCAATGTATGTTCCCATAGTCTTGGTCTCCGGACCCGACAGAGAATACAGCCGTGCCCGGGGTGGAGTAGTGCCCGGGAGAAGGTCGTTCACGCAGTCGTAGGGTCAATGCGGAGGAAGCGAAGTGGCCCGAGCCTTGCTGAAAGCCTCCCGGAGGTCCTGGTACTCCGCGGGAAGGGTGGAGAGGTCCAAGGCTTCTTCTGAGCCCACAGGAAGACGTCCCGGGGCAGGCTGCCCCGACTTCAGGCAATGGGCGTGGCAGAACGGGCTCCAGCCCGTGATAGCACCAGCAATCCAGTCGATAAGGGGGATTGTGTTGCTGGAGCCATGAAAACCCCAATACCACGGGTACCTGAGGAGACTTGATGAGAATGAACTGCATTGACTCACTGTGGCTTCCTGACACTCGCAGGTTGATACGAGTAGTATTGCGCGTGACTCTGCCTATAGAGCGCACATCCAGCCCTCTGATGTCCATGGGAATGGGGAGGGGCTGAGTGGGGATACCCAGCTCTGACACCAGGGTAGTGTCCATGAAACTCTCATTGGCCCCAGAGTCAATGAGTACCCGGATACATTTTGACTGGTCGCCCCACAGCAGGATGGCATGGAGAGGGGTACGAGTAAGGGGAGAAGGAAAATTGACTGATAGTCCCGCAATACAGACAACTCTTGGTGTTAAGTCTGAGTAAATGTTCAGCTGGAGACAACCTAGCTCTGCCGAGTTGCATCGGAAGAGGCGAATCGGCAGACCTCGAAGACTCTCGGGGGAACTGGGGTAACCTCGGATTCTCTCGGGAACATAGATGCTGGGGACTTCCGGGATTCCTTGGAGGCGAGGTGGGATCCTTGGGCGAGCAAGTGAGACCGGAATTCCGTAGCCGCCCATCGATCTGGACGTTCAAGGCGATGAGCGAGTCGAGATCCATAGGCAGCTCCCGGACTGCGAGCTCATCTTTAACTACCTCCGATAATCCGTGAAGGAATGTGTCGAACAGGGATTCCGGGTTCCAGGCACTCTTAGCAGCCAATGTGCGGAAATCAATCGCATAGTCTGCCACACTGCGGGAGTCTTGACAAATTTAGAGTAACTTCCTGGCAGCCTCTCTCCAGGACAATGGAGAATCTAAAACCTTTTTCACCTCAGTCATGAACTCCTCCAGACTGAAGCACACGGCAGATTGTTGTTCCCACACTGCCGTAGCCCAGGCGAGAGCCCTCCCGGACATCAGCGTTATGAGGTACGCTATCTTCGTGGGAAAGGACAAGGGCTGCAGCTCGAAGATGAGGGAGCACTGGGAGAGAAACACCCCACAGGTAAGCAGGGTTCTCGGGAATCCGGGGTGGCCTGGAGAGACGTGCTGCCGCCAGCGAGGTTACTGAGGGGCTGAGATTTTACTGTCGTGGCTGGCTGCCTGACAGACAATCCGCGGAATTGCTGCAGCAATGTATTCAAGGCACGGTCATGGCGTTCCGCCAAGGTCTGGAATCTTTCCATAAGACCTAGAAGTAACTCCTTGTGTCTCCCAATGGTGGCTCCTTGACAGGAGATGTTGTTGCAGAGCTGGTCCGAGTCTGCTGGGTCAGTCATGGCCAGTTCGTACTATCAGGAATCAAGGTAAGACTCAGATGCAGATGCAGACAGTTTGTATACAAAACAGGGGGCAGGCAAACGACATGTCAAGGACAGGCAGAGGTCAGTAATCCAGGGCAGAATCAGTAAGGTACAGAACGGCAGGCAGGCTCGGGGCAGGAAGAGGTCAGTAATCCAAGGCAGTGTCAGAAAGGTACAGGCAGGCTCATGGTCAGGGCAGGCAGAAAGGTCAAACCCGGAAGAACTAGAATACAGAGACTAGAAAGGAGTACGGGAAAAAACACGCTGGTAGGCTTGACGAGACAAGACGAACTGGCAACAGACAAACAGAAAACACAGGTATAAATGCACAGGGGATAATGGGGAAAATGGGCGACACCTGGAGGGGGGCGGAGACAAGCACAAAGACAGGTGAAACATATCAGGGTGTGACAAATGCACAGCATTAAAGTGAATATATAACCAAGCTATCTTGAACATCAGTGTCATTTAATAATATGCATGGGTGTTATAGTTTATAGTGATGTCACGTTCCTGACCTTATTTGCCTTTGTTTTACTTTGTTTAGTTGGTCAGGACGTGAGCTGGGTGGGTAGTCTATGTTATGTGTTTCTATGTTGGGTTGAATGTGTTGCCTGATATGGTTCTCAATTAGAGGCAGGTGTTTGACGTTTCCTCTGATTGAGAACCATATTAAGGTAGGCTGTTCTCACTGTTTGTTTGTGGGTGATTGTTCCTGTGTCTGTGTATGTTGCACCACACGGGACTGTTTCGTTTGTTCGTTCGTTTGGCTAGTCTTTCCTGTTCGTGCGTTCTTCGTGTTTTTCTGTAGTTCTCAAGTTCAGGTCTGTCTACGTCGTTTCTTGTTTTGTAGCTTATTCAAGTGTATTTCGTGTCAGTGTTCGTCTTGTCAATTTCATTAAATCATTATGTCTACATTCAACGCTGTATTTTGGTCCGACCCTTACTCCTCCTCCTCATCCGAGGAGGAGGCATTAGACAGCCGTTACAGAATCACCCACCAACCAAGGACCAAGCGGCGGAATAGAAAGCAACAGCGCACGAAGGATTCATGGACATGGGAGGAGATATTGGACGGTAAAGGTCCATGGGCACAGCCAGGAGAATATCGCCGCCCCAAAGAAGAGCTGGAGGCAGCCAAAGCCGAGAGGCGGCGATATGAGGAGGCAGCACGGAAACGAGGCTGGAAGCCCGCGAGTCAAACCCAAAAATTTCTTGGGGGGGGGGGGGGGGGGGGGCTCTCGGGGAGTGTACTTGGGTCAGTCAGGAGACTTGAGCCAACTCCTCCTGCTTACCGTAAGGAGCCGGTGAGGGCGGAATTGGAGGTGAGTGACGCAGAGACAGTGAAGGAGTTAATGGGGAAATTGGAGGAGAGAGTTATGAGGGATGTACTGGTTTGGTGCATGAGGCACGACATCCGTCCGACTGAACGTGTCGGTGAGTTGATGTCACCGGGAACAGCTCTCCATACTCGTCCTGAGGTGCGTGCTAGCCGTCTGGTTAAGACAGTGCCTACACCACGCACCAAGCCTCCTGTGCGTCTCCAGAGTCCTGTGCGTCCTGTTACTGCTCCACGCACTAGCCCTATGGTGCGTGTCTCCTGCCCAGTACCACCAGTGCCTACACCACGCACCAAGCCTCCTGTGCGTCTCCAGAGCCCTGTTCCTCCTCCACGCACTAGCCCTATGGTGCGTGTCTCCTGCCCATTACCACCAGTGCCTACACCATGCACCAAGCCTCCTGTGCGTCTCCAGAGTCCTGTGCGTCCTGTTGCTGCTCCCCGCACTAGCCCGGAGATGCGTGTCCCCAGCCCGGTACCACCAGTTCCGGCACCACGCACTAGGCCTAATGTGCGTCTCCAGAGCCCTGTACGCACTGTTCCTTCTCCCCGCACTCGCCCTGAGGTGCGTGCCCTCAGTCCGGTACCACCAGTTCCGGCACCACGCACCAGGCCTATAGTGCGCTTTGAGAAACCAGTGTGCCCTGTTCCTGCTCCCCGCACTAGCCTTGAGGTGCATGTCTCCAGTCCGGCACCACCAGTTCCGGCACCACGCACCAGGCCTACTGTGCGCCTCAGCAGGTCAGAGTGGCCGTCTGCCCAACGCCGCCTGCACTGCTCGTCTGCCCAGCACCGTCTGTACTGCCTGCCTGCCCAACGCCGCCTGCACTGCTCGTCTGCCCAGCGCCGTCTGAGCTGCCTGCACTGCTCGTCTGCCCAGCGCCATCTGAGCCATCCGTCTGCCCAGCGCCATCTGAGCCATCCGTCTGCCCAGCGCCATCTGAGCCATCCGTCTGCCCAGCGCCATCTGAGCCGCCCGTCTGTCCCGAGCCATTAGAGCCGCCCGTCTGTCCCGAGCCGCTAGAGCCGTCCGTCAGTCAGGAGCCGCCAGAGCCGCCAGCCAGTCAGGAGCCGCCAGAGCCGCCCGCCAGTCAGGAGCAGCCAGAGCCGCCCGCCAGTCAGGAGCTGCCAGAGCCGCCCGCCAGTCAGGAGCTGCCAGAGCCGCCCGCCAGTCAGGAGCTGCCAGAGCCGCCAGCCAGTCAGGAGCTGCCAGAGCCGCCAGCCAGTCATGAGCAGCCAGAGCCGCCAGCCAGCCATGAGCAGCCAGAGCCGCCAGCCAGCCATGAGCAGCCAGAGCCGCCAGCCAGCCATGAGCAGCAAGAGCCGCCAGCCAGCCATGAGCAGCCAGAGCCGCCAGCCAGTCATGAGCTGCCCTTCAGTCATGAGCTGCCTTCCAGTCATGAGCTGCCCTCCAGTCATGAGCTGCCCTCCAGTCATGAGCTGCCCTCCAGTCATGAGCTGCCCTTCAGTCATGAGCTGCCCTTCAGTCATGAGCTGCCCTTCAGTCATGAGCTGCCCTCCAGTCATGAGCTGCCCTCCAGTCATGAGCTGCCTTTCAGTCCGGAGCTGCCATTAGTCCGGAGCTGCCCTTCAGTCCAGAGCTGCCTCTCTGTCCGGAGTTGCCCCTCTGTCCTGAGCTACCCCTCTGTCCTGAGCTACCCCTCTGTCCTGAGCTACCTCTCTGTCCTGAGCTACCTCTCTGTCCTGGGTTACCTCTCTATCCTGAGCTACCTCTCTGTCCTGAGTTGTCTATATTTAGGAGGGGCCTTGGTGAAGGTTCCTGGACCATGGTCGGGGGCGAGGGTCGCCACTCAAGGGACGCTAAGGAGGGGGACAAAGACAATGGTGGAGTGGTGTCCTCGTCCTGCGCCGGAGCCGCCACCGTGGACAGATGCCCACCCAGACCCTCCCCTTGAGGTTCAGTTTTGCGGCCGGAGTCCGCATCTTGGGGGGGGGGGGGGGGGGGGGGTAACTGTCACGTTCCTGACCTTATTTGCCTTTGTTTTACTTTGTTTAGTTGGTCAGGACGTGAGCTGGGTGGGTAGTCTATGTTATGTGTTTCTATGTTGGGTTGAATGTGTTGCCTGATATGGTTCTCAATTAGAGGCAGGTGTTTGACGTTTCCTCTGATTGAGAACCATATTAAGGTAGGCTGTTCTCACTGTTTGTTTGTGGGTGATTGTTCCTGTGTCTGTGTATGTTGCACCACACGGGACTGTTTCGTTTGTTCGTTCATTTGGCTAGTCTTTCCTGTTCGTGCGTTCTTCGTGTTTTTCTGTAGTTCTCAAGTTCAGGTCTGTCTACGTCGTTTCTTGTTTTGTAGCTTATTCAAGTGTATTTCGTGTCAGTGTTCGTCTTGTCAATTTCATTAAATCATTATGTCTACATTCAACGCTGCATTTTGGTCCGACCCTTACTCCTCCTCCTCATCCGAGGAGGAGGCATTAGACAGCCGTTACAAGTGAATGTATCACTATTTATCACAATGCATACCTGCTCATTGGAAATAAAACACCAGCAGTCCTAATGCAATGCAATATTAGCTTCACAGTGAAACACCAAAATTCTGGCTATTTATCATTCTTAAACAGAAAGCAAAATAGTTTATTTCGCTATTGTTATTTTTTTTTTCGATTTATTTTCAGCCTCTGTACAATGCATGAAACTTACCTGCCATACTTCCACAACGATGTAGCAGCAGACCAAGCAATTTGTGAGAGGAGGACTCTGTAAAAATGATTGGTCGGCGTCAGCTTAATTTACAAACAGGTACTGAGAAAATTGATTATGTTACTTGTTTACTTGTTATTTGTGTTAAATATTTCCATTCTGGGAAAGTTGTTCACTGAATTGCTAGTACTAGTTGCTCACACTGCTACATTGGCTACATAAACAGACGTAGCTAGCTAGCATAAAAGCTAGCTTTGTTAACTGTGTGATGATGCAGTTTCCTGTTTAGGTCAGAGGTCACGTCGACCTCTAACGCTCTGCGTTCTCCCATACTAGACGGTATGCTCTATCGGGTGTCCTTGAAAGATCATCTTTAAAAGGATGTGAGAACGCAGAACGCAAGAATGCAATGTGGAACACAACCCTGGAGTTGGACTAGCCTCCCCTCATATGTTTTGTCAGTAAGGTGAAAAATGATGTCAGTACACCAACCCTAAGCTTTGGGTATAAAAACAACAACTTTTCTCAGAAAACCTCGACGACACATCCTGCTCAGGAAGGCCTGGGTAATTGACCTGGACGCTGGGGAGGGACAACACACTCTCCAAATCAAACACTAGATGCCCTGCGGTGTGTTGCAACGTCCGAACAGTGAACCACTAGATCAACAAACCATCGACCACAAAGTACAGCTCAGCTGAGGGCTTCTGAAGTGGAGAGCCACTGCACCCAGAGAGAGGGGGGGGAGACAGGAAGGGAGTTTGGCATATCTAACCACCCTACCGCCTTCTAGAAACAACGCACAAGGCACAAGTTTGCTTACATTTAACAAGGCAGTTTAAAACCAGACATGCCATGTTACGATTAAGCACCAAAACTGATGATTTGTTGTACTGTACTGTATTAAAAAAAAAAATCCTTTTTTTTAAACCTTTATTTAACTAGGCAAGTCAGTTTAGAACAAATTCTTATTTACAATGACGGCCTACCCTGGCCAAACCCAGACGTGCGCCACCCTATGGGACTCCCAATCACGGCCGGATGTGATACAGTAGTGAAGCTTCTTGCTCTGAGATGCAGTGCCTTAGACCACTGCGCCACCCTATGGGACTCCCAATCACGGCCGGATGTGATACAGTAGTGAAGCTTCTTGCTCTGAGATGCAGTGCCTTAGACCACTGCGCCACCCTATGGGACTCCCAATCACGGCCGGATGTGATACAGTAGTGAAGCTTCTTGCTCTGAGATGCAGTGCCTTAGACCACTGTGCCACCCTATGGGACTCCCAATCCCGGCCGGATGTGATACAGTAGTGAAGCTTCTTGCTCTGAGATGCAGTGCCTTAGACCACTGCGCCACCCTATGGGACTCCCAATCACGGCCGGATGTGATACAGTAGTGAAGCTTCTTGCTCTGAGATGCAGTGCCTTAGACCACTGCGCCACCCTATGGGACTCCCAATCACGGCGGAGAGGGAGGGAGGGAGGGAGGGATGGAGGGAGGAAGGGAGGCATGGTGGGAGAGGAGGGATGAGAGGAGAGGGATGGAGGGAGGAAGGGAGGGAGGGAGAGGGGGAGGGAGGGAGGGAGGGAGGGAGGGAGGGAGGGAGGGAGAGGGATGGAGGGAGGGAAGGAGGAGAGGAGATGGAGGGAGGGAAGGAGGGAGGGAGGGAGGGAGGGAAGGAGGGGAGGAGAGGGAGGGAGGGAAGGAGGGGAGGAGGGGAGGGGAGGGGAGGGGAGGGGAGGGAGGGAGGGAGGGAGGGAGGGAGGGGAGTGAAATAGAAGGCATAGAATGAGGATTGCACTTTTCTTTATGTTGAGAAGCTGTATTAAATACAGGTTTAACATGTCCGCTTCCATGCTTTTCTTGTTTGTGGTGCAGGGAGTTACAGCCCCAAAACTGACATTGTACTCTTGTTGTCAATGTTTTTTTGTGTGTGTGTGTGTGTGCGTGTGTGTGTGCGTGTGTGCGTGCGTGTGTGCGTGTGTGTGTGTGTGCGTGAGTAATAACAGGTCTCTGTGTGTATTGATCTGGTATAGTAGTACTAATCATGGACAGTATAACAGGCTATTTTACCTGTTCAAACATTGCCAATCCAGTCTTTGAAAATAGCACTATTCACAAGGATCTGTTTGTTGTAGTAAATGAACCATTTACTGACACTGTGTCATTCTAGCACAGCAAGGAGGTGTGTCTGTCTGTTGTTTAGCTTGACTATGGCTGGTATGTTGTATGGCTTGACTATGGCTGGTATGTTATATGGCTTGTGTTGTGGGGGGATTCAATCTGTGTTACTCAAAGACCACAGATACAGGACATGATAAGAGAATGAGACATCAACAACACTGAAACCGTGATGCATCTATAGGATCTAGGAGTGGCGTACTATCTATGAAGTGGGCCATAGTCCATACTGTTCATTCTTGTGGCAACCAGCCAATGGCTGTGGCTGGCAACCACAAACACAGTGCGTTCCAGTTTCCCAATTGGCCATATCACCAGGTGCTGTACCAGATTGTGTCACTGTGCTCAATGACAACACAGGAAAGAGGATATGACATCAGACCAATAGCAATATATGTGTTCATTGGGAGGGTGTTGCTGCATGGGCATGTAACATACGACATCCAGGTTCTGACAAAAACACATTTAAAAAGGCTACTGCATGTGTATGTTCTGTAAGTAAGACTAGTGATGGCACGAATAAAACCTACAGTACACAGACATATTTTTGATTCAACATTCAGTCTCTTCCGCCTACGGTAGATGAATATCAGACAGTGAGACAGTTAGCTGTGTTCTTAATATCAGACAGTGAGATAGTTAGCTGTGTTCTTAATATCAGACAGTGAGATAGTTAGCTGTGTTCTTAATATCAGACAGTGAGATAGTTAGCTGTGTTCTTAATATCAGACAGTGAGACAGTTAGCTGTGTTCTTAATATCAGACAGTGAGACAGTTAGCTGTGTTCTTAATATCAGACAGTGAGACAGTTAGCTGTGTTCTTAATATCAGACAGTGAGACAGTTAGCTGTGTTCTTAATATCAGACAGTGAGATAGTTAGCTGTGTTCTTAATATCAGACAGTGAGATAGTTAGCTGTGTTCTTAATATCAGACAGTGAGATAGTTAGCTGTGTTCTTAATATCAGACAGTGAGACAGTTAGCTGTGTTCTTAATATCAGACAGTGAGACAGTTAGCTAATGCATCGCTAGTGTCTTGGTTATTTCTGAATATCAGACTAGGCAGGCGTATTGACTGAAGGCCATGGTACAAGGGAGGGCAGATGGGTGACTCTGTCTGTAGTCTACCCCGGCTCTGCCTCCTGATCCTGGGTAGGGCAGGGTGACAGGGTCCTGTGGTTAATTTATCTCTCGCCGCGGCAGTTAAATCCTAATTACGTCCGGTTATAAAATGGTGACATTTATGGGTGTGTAGAGGGGGTGAGAGAGAGCCACAGGGAGGGAGGGGGGAAGAGGGGGTGAGTGAGTGAGAGAGAGAGAGAGAGAGAGAGAGAGAGAGAGAGAGAGAGAGAGAGAGAGAGAGAGAGAGAGAGAGAGAGAGAGAGAGAGAGAGAGAGAGAGAGAGAGAGAGAGAGAGAGAGAGAGAGAGAGAGAGAGAGAGAGAGAGAGAGAGAGAGAGAGAGAGAGAGAGAGAGAGAGAGAGAGAGAGAGCATATATGGCTTTGATTGCTCCAAATATTATTACACTATTGGTTATTTAACATTTGTTTTGTGGGACGATGCCTTCATAACATTTTAAAGAGATGTCGTTTTCTTTCCTTTTTTTATTATTATTGTTCTTTTGTGTTCTACTATTCTATTGCTCCTTGATTTCTACAGTGTCTGAATTGATGAAAACCAATGCTTCAGGAGACTCCTCTACTGCTTAGAGTTCTCTCTGGAAGCGTATGATACACTATATATGCAAAAGTATGTGGACACCCCTTCAAATTAGTGGATTCGGCTATTTTAGCCACACCCGTTGCTGACAGGTGTATAAAATCGAGCACACAGCCATGCAATCTCCATCGACAAACATTGGCATTAGAATGGCGTTACTGAAGAGCTCAGTGACTTTTAACGTGGCACCATCATAGGATGCCACCTTTCCAACAAATCAGTTCCTCAAATGTATGCCCTGCTAGAGCTGCTCCTGTCAACTGTAAGTGCTGTTATTGATAAGTGGAAACAAATAGGAGCAACAGCGGCTCAGCCGCTAAGTGGTAGGCCACACAAGCTCACAGAACAGGACCGAGTGCTGAAGCGCGATGCGCGTTAAAATCGTCTGTCCAAGGTTGCAACACTCACTACCGAGTTCCAAACTGCCTCTGGAAGCAACGTCAGCACAAGAACTGTTTGTCGGGAGATTCATGAAAAGGGTTTCCGTGGTTGAGCAGCCGCACACCAGCCTAAGATCACCATGCGCAATGCCTGGAGTGGTATAAACTGGAGTGGTATAAAGTTCTCGCCGCCATTTGACTCTGGAGCAGTGGATACGTGCTCTCTGGAGTAATGAATTACGCTTCAGTCTGACGGATGAATCTGGGTGTTTGGCGGATGCCAGGAGAACTCTACCTGCCCCAATGCATAGTGCCAGCTGTAAAGTTTGGTGGAGGAGGAATAATGGTCTGGGGCTGTTTTGCATGTTTCGGGCTAGGCCCCTTAGTACCAGTGAAGGGAAATGACATTCTAGATGATTCTGTGTTTCCAACTTTGTGGCAACAGTTTGGGGAAGGCCCTTTCCTGTTTCAGCATGACAATGCCCCCGTGCACAAAGCGAGGTCCATACAGAAATTGTTTGTCGAGATTGGTGTGGAAGAACTTAACTGGCCTGCACAGAGCCCTGACCTCAACCCCATCGAACATCTTTGAAGAATTGGAAGAATTGGAACGCCGACTGCGAGCCAGGCCTAATTGCCCTACATCAGTGCCTGACCTCACTAATGCTCTTGTGGTTGAATGGAATCAAGTCACCGCAGCAATGTTCCAACGTCTAGTGGAAAGCCTTCCCAGAAGAGTGGAGGCTGTTATAGCAGCAATGTTCCAACGTCTAGTGGAAAGCCTTCCCAGAAGAGTGGAGGCTGTTATAGCAGCAATGTTCCAACATCTAGTGGAAAGCCTTCCCAGAAGAGTGGAGGCTGTTATAGCAGCAATGTTCCAACATCTAGTGGAAAGCCTCCCCAAAGAGTGGAGGCTGTTATAGCAGCAATGTTCCAACATCTAGTGGAAAGCCTTCCCAGAAGAGTGGAGGCTGTTATAGTAGCAATGTTCCAACGTCTAGTGGAAAGCCTTCCCAGAAGAGTGGAGGCTGTTATAGCAGCAATGTTCCAACATTTAGTGGAAAGCCTTCCCAGAAGAGTGGAGGCTGTTATAGCAGCAAAAGAGGGACCAAGTCCATATTAATGCCCATAATTTTGGAATGAGATGTTTGACGAGCAAGTGTCCACATACTTTTGGTAATGTACAGTTGAAGTTGGAAGTTTACATACACTTAGGTTGGAGTCATTAAAACTCGTTTTTCAACCACTCCACAAATGTCTTGTTAACAAACTATAGTTTTGGCAAGTCGGTTAGGACATCTACTTTGTACATGACACAAGTCATTTTTCCAACAATTGTTTACAGACAGATTATTTCACTTTTAATTCACTGTATTACAATTCCAGTGGGTCAGAAGTTAACATACACTAAGTTGACTGTGCCTATAAACAGCTTGGAAAATTCCAGAAAGTAATGTCATGGCTTTAGAAGCTTATGACAGGCTAATTGACATAATTTGAGTCAATTGGAGGTGTACCTGTGGATGTATTTCAAGGTCTACCTTCAAACCCAGTGCCTCATTGCTTGACATCATGGGAAAATCAAAAGAAATCAGCCAAGACCTCAGAAAAAAAATGTAGACCTCCACAAGTCTGGTTCATCCTTTGGAGCAATTTCCAAATGCCTGAAGGTATCACGTTCATCTGTACAAACAATAGTATGCAAGTATAAACACCATGGGACCACGCAGCTGTCATACCACTCAGGAAGGAGACGCGTTATGTCTCCTAGAGATGAACGTACTTTGGTGCGATAAGTGCAAATCTATCCCAGGACAACAGCAAAGGACCTTGTGAAGATGCTGGAGGAAACATGTACAAAAGTATCTGTTTCCACAGTAAAACGAGTCCTATATCGACATAACCTGAAAGGCCGCTGAGCAAGGAAGAAGCCACTGCTCCAAAACCACCATAAAAAAAGCCCGACTACGGTTTGCAACTGCACATGGGGACAAAGATTGTAATTTTTTGAGAAATGTCCTTTGGTCTGATGAAACAAAAATAGAACTGTTTGGCCATAATGACCATCGTTATGTTTGGAGGAAAAAGGGGACGCTTGCAAGCCGAAGAACACCATCCCAACCGTGAAGATGGGTGCTGCCACCCCCACGGGGGGTGGCAGCATCATGTTGTGGGGGTGCTTTGCTGCAGGAGGGACTGGTGCACTTCCCAAAATAGATGGCATCATGAAGCAGGAAAATTATGTGCATATATTGAAGCAACATCTCAAGACATCGGTCAGGAAGTTAAAGCTTGGTCGCAAATGGGTCTTCCAAATGGACAACGACCCCAAGCATACCTCCAAAGTTGTTTCAAAATGGATAAGGACAACAAAGTCAAGGTATTGGAGTGGCTATCACAAAGCCCTGACCTCAATCCTATAGAAAATGTGTGGGCAGAACTGAAAAAGCGTGTGCGAGCAAGGAGGCCAACAAACCTGACCCAGTTACACCAGCTCTGTCAGGAGGAATGGGCCAAAATTCACCCAACTTATTGTGGGAAGCTTGTGGAAGGCTACCACGAAACGTTTGACCCAAATTAAACAATTTAAAGGCAATGCTACCAAATACTAATTGAGTGTATGTAAACTTCTGACCCACTGGGAATGTGATGAAATAAATATAAGCTGAAATAAATAATTCTCTCTACTATTATTCTGACATTTCACATTCTTAAAATAAAGTGGTGATCATAATTGAGCTAAGACAGGCAATTATTACTAGGATTAAATGTCAGGAATTGTGAAAAACTGAGTTGAAATGTATTTGGCTAAGGTGTATGTAAACTTCCGACTTCAACTGTTGTGTATATCTGAAACCTTCGGAAAACCACCGTTTGGGAAAGAGGGGTAAAAGAGAGGGGAATTTCCCCTTCCTTTTGGCAGCTGCTATCTGAAGGGAAGTGAGTCAGATGGTTCTACTGGCCCCGCCCTTCAGTTGTAAACTATGGTTCAGACTTGTTTAGTCAGGAAATTACTGTACCACCCCTCTGTATGTATGTGTTTTTTTTGGGATACACCCTGGCTGGCAGCGTTTTGACCTCCTCTGAGAGGGCAAAGAAGAAATCAAGTCATCCAGTGCAACAGACAGACAGATGGATGGACAGACACAGGTTCTTTGCAGTGTTCAACATCTTGAACATACCTGAGAGGCGTTGCCTTCAACTAGCAGAGGATACTCTACCACCAGTCGACCTAGCGAGCCGGCACACCAGCCCATTCATCAACCTGCCCAGGTCAGCGATGCCCATTTGTCCTTCCCGGATAAATATGAGGGCACCCCATCTAAATGCCGTGGCTTTCTACTACAGTGCTCCCTCTACTTTGCGCACCAGAGGGGAGCTCCTACCACGAGAGATCCAAGGTTGCCACGGTTATTTCTCTGCTGACTGGGCGGGCGTTGGAATGGGCCAAGGAGAGGAGGAGCTGGATTCGTATGAGGGGTTCATGGCTCAGTTCAGAGAAGTCTTCAATAATCCACTGGAGGGCAGAGAGGGGGGTGAGCGTCTACTCCAACTACGGCAGGATGACCAGACTGCTGCTGCTCACCTTCCGGTAGCAGCATCCAGTGGATGGAATGAGCCGGCACTTCGTAAGCTATTCAGAAGAGGACTGCACAAGAGGTTTAGACGGAACTGGCCTGTCGAGACAACAACCTCTCCTTGGCCATCCGTCTGGATAACCTTCTTCTGGAGTGTCGGCACTCTCATCGCTTCTCTCCCTCCCTCAGTGAACACTTTGGATCAGAGCCTGAACCCATGGAGGTAGGGGTCACATGCCTCCCTGCGACGCAGACAGAGACAGCTGTGGCTCGGTCTCTATTGTGGTCAAGGAGGGCATCAGCTCCAGCAGTGCCCGGTACGTCCCACCTCGGGATCAACTAGAGCAGAGGGACGGTCACGTGATCTTCCAACTCCAGGGGCAGGTGTGAGTATCCCCTCTTCATCACTTTCTGCCAAACCCTTTTTGGTGATGATCGCTCTAGTTGACTGTCCCTCATGTACTGTGTCTACAGCATTAGTGGATTCCGGTGCCGCGGGGAACTTTATTGACCAGACCCTTGCCTCCTCTCTCAACATCACCTCATACCAGCTCTCCTCTCCTTTCCCGGTTCAAGCCCTCGATAATCGTCCATTAGGTTCTGGGACCATCACATACATCACCAAACCACTCACCCTTACTGTGGAGTCCATCCATCAGTAGAACACCCCCTTTTTCATCACCAGTGCACCAGCTCACAATACCATCCTCGGCCTCACTTGGCTTCAACGCCACAACCCAACCATCTCATGGTTGAGGATGAGAATCGCAGACTGGGCACCTGAACGCCGGAGGACCTTTGGAGTGCATACAATCTCATTCACATCCAGGAGGGGGATGAATGGAAGACAGCTTTTAGCACGATGTCTGGTCACTACGAGTGCTTGGTGATGCCATTTGGCTTAGCCAATTCTCTGTCAGTGTTCCCGGCATTCGTCAACGAGGTGTTCCGGGACATGCTAAGATACCAGGGGGTCGTGTATATCGACGACATCCTGGTCTACTCGGCTACCTTGGAGCATCACATCGCTCACGTCCGAGTAGTCCTGGAACGCCTCCTTGGTGATCGAGAACTCCTGGTAGTGAAGTTGGCATTAGAGGAGTGTAGACATTGGCTGGAGGGCGCCAAGGATCCATTCGTCATCCTCACCGACCATCGGAACCTGGAGTACATACGGACAGCGAGGAGGCTGAATCCGTGCCAAGCAAGGTGGGCCCTGTTCTTTACAAGATTTGACTTCACGCTGACCTATCGCCCAGGTTAAAAAACAACAACTTCGATGCCCTGTCCCAGTCATAGCTCCTGTGGTCTGGGACATAAATGTGGACATCCACCAGGCTCTGGAGAGGGAGCCCGCACCCACTACCTGTCCTCCTGAGCGTTCCCACGGGGATAAGGGGTCGGCTGCTGACCTGGGCGCACACAGGTATCGCCGCTGGACATCCAGGTATTTCTCACACTACCTAATCTATCTCAGAGAAGTTTTGGTGGCCTACCTTGGCGCAGGACGTTAGTCACTACGTCAACTCCTGCTCCGTATGTGGTCAGACCAAATCCCCCCAGCACACTCCAGCAGGGAAACTCCTCCCCCTTCCCGTGCCTCAGCGTCCCCAGTCTCATCTATCCATTGACTTTGTCACTGATCTCCCCTCCTCTGACGGTTTCACCACCATTTTGGTGGTTGTGGATAGATTTAGTAAATCCTATCACTTTTTCACTCTCTCTGGTCTGCCTACTGCTCTCAAGGTCGCTGTCAAGGTCGCTGAGGCACTATTCCAGCAGGTCTTCTGGCATTATGACCTACAGGAGGACATAGTCTCCGACAGAGTTCCTCTGTCCAGTGTCTGTGTTATTTTGCCCATCTTAATCTTTTCTTTTTATTAGCCAGTCTGAGATATGGCTTTTTCTTTGCAACTCTTCGTAGAAGGCCAGCATCCCGAAGTCGCCTCTTCACTGTTGACGTTGAGACTGGTGGTTTGCAGGTACTATTTAATGAAGCTGCCAGTTGAGGACTTGTGAGGTGTCTGTTTCTCAAACTAGACACTCTAATGTACTTGTCCCCTTGCTCAGTTGTGCACCGGGGCCTACCACTCCTCTTTCTATTCTGAGCCAGTTTCCGCTGTTCTTTGAAGGGAATAGTACACAGCATTGTACGAGATCTTCAGTTTCTTGGCAATTTCTCGCATGGAATAGCATGGAATATTTCTCAGAACAAGAATAGACTGACGAGTTTCAGAAGAAAGTTCTTTGTTATAGCCATTTTGAGACTGTAATCGAACCCACAAATGCTGATGCTCCAGATACTCAACTAGTCTAAAGAAGGCAAGTTTTATTTATCTTTAATCAGGACAACAGTTTTCATCTATGCTAACATAATTACAAAATTGTTTTCTAAGGATCAATTAGCCTTTTAAAATGATAAACTTGTATTAGCTACTACAACGTGCCATTGGAACACAGGAGAGATGGTTGCTGATAATGGGCCTCTGTACGCCTATGTAGATATTCCATAAAAAATCTTCCGTTTCCAGCTACAATAGTCATATACAACATTAACAATGTCTACACTGTATTTCTAATCAATTTGATGTTATTTTAATGGACAATTTTTTTTTATTTTCTTTCAAGAACAAGGAAATTTCGATGTGACCCCAAACTTTTGAATGGTAGTGTATGTTAAACGTACAGGATAGGGATATTCCATTGCATCTAAACAATGGATATATAGTGTTTTCCAACTAAACCAGTTGTAATACACATCTACAATCTATTAATTCCAAATCTGACAGTAATATTTTACTCACACGCATAAAGGTACCAATACAGGGAGTTGGTTAATAGTATTGTCCAACAGTAAAGGGAGTTGGGTAATAGTGTTGTCCAACAGTAAATGGAAGTGGGTAATAATATTGTCCAACATTACAGGCAGTTAGGTAATAGTATTGTCCAACAGGACAGAAAGTTAGGTAATAGTATTGTCCAACAGGACAGAAAGTTAGGTAATAGTATTGTCCAACAGTACAGGGAGTTGAGTAATAAACTCAGCAAAAAAAAAAAAGTCCTCTCACTGTCAACTGCGTTTATTTTCAGCAAACTTAACATGTGTAAATATTTGTATGAACATGACAAGATTCAACAACTGAGACATAAACTGAACAAGTTTCACAGACATGTGACTAACAGAAATTGAACAATGTGTCCCTGAACAAAGGGGGGGGGGGGGTCAAAACCAAAAGTCAGTATCTGGTGTGGCCACTAGCTGCATTAAGTACTGCAGTGCATCTCCTCCTCATGGACTGGACCAGATTTGCCAGTTCTTGCTGTGAGATGTTACCCCACTCTTCCACCAAGGCACCTGCAAGTTCCCGGACATTACCGGAGGGAATGGCCCTTCCCTCACACTCCAATCAAACAGGTCCCCAGACGTCCTCAATGGGAATGAGATCCGGGCTCTTCGCTGGCCATGGCAGAACACTGACATTCCTGTCTTGCAGGAAATCATGCACAGAACGAGCAGGATGGCTGATGGCATTGTCATGCTGGAAGGTCATGTCAGGATTAGCCTGCAGGTAGGGTACCACATGAGGGAGGAGGATGTCTTCCCTGTAACGCACAGCATTGAGATTGCCTGCAATGACAACAAGCTCAGTCCGATGATGCTGTGACACACTGCCCCAGTCCATGACGGACCCTCCACCTTCAAATCGATCCCGCTCCAGAGTACAGGCCTTGGTGTAACGCTCATTCCTTTGACGATAAACGCGAATCCGACCATCACCCCTGGTGAGACAAAACCACGACTCGTCAGTGAAGAGCACTTTTTGCCAGTCCTGTCTGGTCCAGCGACGGTGGGTTTGTGCCCATAGGCGACGTTGTTGCCGGTGATTTCTGGTAAGGACCTGCCTTACAACAAGCCTACAAGCCATCAGTCCAGCCTCTCTCAGCCTATTGCGGACAGTCTGAGCACTGATGGAGGGATTGTGCGTTCCTGGTGTAACTCGGGCAGTTGTTGTTGCCATCCTGTACCTGTCCCGCAGGTGTGATGTTCGGATGTACTGATCCTGTGCAGGTGTTGTTACACGTGGTCTGCCACTGCGAGGACGATCAGCTGTCTGTCCTGTCTCCCTGTAGCGCTGTCTTAGGCGTCTCACAGTATGGACATTGCAATTTATTGCCCTGGCCACATCTGCAGTCCTCATGCCTCCTTGCAGCATGCCAAAGTTATGTTCACGCAGATGAGCAGGGACCCTGGGCATCTTTCTTTTGGTGTTTTTCAGAGTCAGTAGAAAGGCCTCTTTAGTGTCCAAAGTTTTCATAACGGTGACCTTAATTGCCTACCGTCTGTAAGCTGTTAGTGTCTTAACAACCATTCTACAGGTGCATGTTCATTAATTGTTTATGGTTCATTGAACAAGCATGGGAAACAGTGTTTAAACCCTTTACAATGAAGATCTGTGAAGTTATTTGGATTTTTACGAATTATGCTTGAAAGACAGGGTCCTGAAAAAAGGATGTTTCTTTTTTTTGCTGAGTTTAGTATTGTCCAACAGTACAGGGAGTTTGGTAATAGTATTGTCCAACAGTACAGGGAGTTGGGTAACTGTAGACTAGTCTGTACTGACCAGGTATATATGGTATAGTGTTAAAGATTGTCTACCTAATTCCCCTGAACTAAGACGCCACTGCTCTCTAACCTTAGACATAACAACCTTTTCTACTTGAACTTGACTTGAGTTACTTGACTTAAGCTTTTGGTATGTGAATAGCTCTGTATTGGGGGGCGATGAGGAAATTATTGTTTTTTTTTTGGAGGGGAAACTATATTTTAGGAGCTATATTTATTGACATTTTCTGAATATGGTTCTTGTGGTGGAGGATTGATGACATAGACTCGTCCAGGAGGAGTCTATAAACTTGAATTCATCCAGCGTCATGGATTTGACATTTCAAAACTGCCACAATGTTGTTTGTATGTTGTTGCTATATTCGGCTTTAGTATACGAAAATTAATTAATTGAGAGCAATGTTGTAGCTCATTTATAGCGACAAGATGGCCTCTTAGTCATTTCATCTGAGGGGGGGGGGGGAGGGAAACATGCAGCCACCCAGAGTAGAATCAGACCTGGGTTTAAATACTATTGAAATATTTAAAATACTTTGCGTGTTCTCTTTAACTTGACTGGCATGATGCTTGTATTTGTACACATTTAGCAGACAGTCTTATCCAGAGCGAGTTATATTAGTGAGTCATTTAGCAGACAGTCTTATCCAGAGCGAGTTATATTAGCGAGTCATTTAGCAGACAGTCTTATCCAGAGCGAGTTATATTAGTGAGTCATTTAGCAGACAGTCTTATCCAGAGCGAGTTATATTAGCGAGTCATTTAGCAGACAGTCTTATCCAGAGCGAGTTACATTAGTGAGTCATTTAGCAGACAGTCTTATCCAGAGCGAGTTATATTAGTGAGTCATTTAGCAGACAGTCTTATCCAGAGCGAGTTATATTAGCGAGTCATTTAGCAGACAGTCTTATCCAGAGCGAGTTATATTAGTGAGTCATTTAGCAGACAGTCTTATCCAGAGCGAGTTATATTAGTGAGTCATTTAGCAGACAGTCTTATCCAGAGCGAGTTATATTAGCGAGTCATTTAGCAGACAGTCTTATCCAGAGCGAGTTATATTAGCGAGTCATTTAGCAGACAGTCTTATCCAGAGCGAGTTATATTAGCGAGTCATTTAGCAGACAGTCTTATCCAGAGCGAGTTATATTAGTGAGTCATTTAGCAGACAGTCTTATCCAGAGCGAGTTATATTAGTGAGTCATTTAGCAGACAGTCTTATCCAGAGCGAGTTATATTAGCGAGTCATTTAGCAGACAGTCTTATCCAGAGCGAGTTATATTAGTGAGTCATTTAGCAGACAGTCTTATCCAGAGCGAGTTATATTAGTGAGTCATTTAGCAGACAGTCTTATCCAGAGCGAGTTATATTAGCGAGTCATTTAGCAGACAGTCTTATCCAGAGCGAGTTATATTAGTGAGTCATTTAGCAGACAGTCTTATCCAGAGCGAGTTATATTAGCGAGTCATTTAGCAGACAGTCTTATCCAGAGCGAGTTATATTAGTGAGTCATTTAGCAGACAGTCTTATCCAGAGTGAGTTATATTAGCGAGTCATTTAGCAGACAGTCTTATCCAGAGTGAGTTATATTAGTGAGTAATTTAGCAGACAGTCTTATCCAGAGTGAGTTATATTAGTGAGTCATTTAGCAGACACTCTTATCCAGAGCGACTAACATTAGTTAGTGCATACATTTTCATAGTTTTTTTTTCTTTCTTACTGGTCCCCCGGGGGAATCGAATCCACAACCCTGGCATTGCAAGCGCCATGCTCTATTAACTGAGCCAGACGGAACCATGGGTAGAGTTTACACTTTTGGGACCGTTCTATTGGTTCTATTTTGACATGAAGCGCAATCTAACAATGCTGAAGTATTTGAAATTATTTCAAATATTATTTGACCCAGATCTGGTTGGAATTTGATCTAGGTCTGGGCAGTAGTAGGATCAGTGGAACTTGAGGGACAGCTTCGTTAAATAACCCACATCTGTGACCCTGGTGATGTCCTCTATCTGACCACTGACTAGCTGGGTAGAGTACTGTCCTCTCTATCGAGATGGGATGGGACTCATTCAACATATCAGGGATAGAATATATCTCAGGGCTAGAATATATCTCAGGGCTAGACTAGATCTCAGGGCTAGAATAGATCCCAGGGCTAGACTAGATCTCAGGGCTAGAATAGATCCCAGGGCTAGAATAGATCCCAGGGCTCGACTAGATCTCAGGGCTAGAATAGATATCAGGGCTAGACTAGATCCCAGGGCTCGACTAGATCTCAGGGCTGGAATAGATATCAGGGCTAGAATAGATCCCAGGGCTAGAATAGATATCAGGGCTAGAATAGATCTCAGGGCTAGAATAGATATCAGGGCTAGAATAGATCCCAGGGCTCGACTAGATCTCAGGGCTAGAATAGATCCCAGGGCTCGACTAGATCTCAGGGCTAGAATAGATATCAGGGCTAGAATAGATCCCAGGGCTCGACTAGATCTCAGGGCTAGACTAGATCCCAGGGCTAGACTAGATCTCAGGGCTAGAATAGATCCCAGGGCTAGAATAGATCCCAGGGCTCGACTAGATCTCAGGGCTAGACTAGATCTCAGGGCTAGACTAGATATCAGGGCTAGAATAGATCTCAGGGCTAGAATAGATATCAGGGCTAGAATATATCTCAGGGCTAGAATAGATCCCAGGGCTCGACTAGATCTCAGGGCTAGACTAGATCTCAGGGCTAGAATAGATCTCAGGGCTAGAATAGAGAAAGTGCTGTGAAGTCTGGGCAATAGTAGGAGCAGTGGGACTGGAAGAGCAGCTTCATTAGAGAACGACAGATGTAACCTTGGCGATGTCCTCTATCTGTGGGCTGATATGCCTTTTTAACTCTGCTGAACCAAACCCCTTCAAACTGTGACCAGATGCCTTATATCTATCAACAGGACCAGTGAACCAGACATTTTTTTTTTTACGAACTATAACTATAAAGCCAGACCCAACCAAGCTGTGACCCTGATGCCCTCTATCTGTTGGCCAGCGGACAGACAGCTGAGCCTGGCAGCCCATCCATTCTGTAAGATCTGTAAGGTGGAAGAGCCACATAGCCTATAACCTATTAGAACGTTCAGATCTACAGGCATCAGAGGGTTAAAGCCCACAGTAACCTCGTCCCCAGAGAGCTGGCTGGCGGACGACATTAGGTAGGGGAGTGAAATGGGACCCGGAATGGCCTCTCTGCTTGTAGTACCTTTAATGCCCAGCAGAGGGCAGTATGTCATTAGGGCCCACAGTAGGACTGGAAACACAAAGCAGTAACAACAACCCATCTGAGCAGCAGCTATGGAGGAAAGAGGAAGGTAGCCCATCTCCAAGAGGCGAAAAAACTAAACAAAGGTAGCATCTTTTAGTTCATAAGCCGTCTATGTACCAAACCCATCAGTGGAGGCTGGTGGGAGGAGCTATAGGAGGACGGTCTCATTGTAATGACTGAAATGTAATAAATAGAACTGTATCAAACATATGGAAACCGCGTTGGACTCTGTTCTTTTTCTTCCGTTGCAACCATTATAACGAGCCAGTCCTCCTATAGCTCGTCCCACCAGCCTCCCTTGATACCTGTTTTATCCTAAACAATGGCATTATTAGCATAATAAATGTTGGAAATATAGTCTGACTAGGTGTGAAGGGAAGCCCCTCAATTCTCTCCCTCTCGCTCCCTCTCTCCCTCTCCCCTTCTCTCTCTCCCTCTCCCTCTCTCCCCCTCTCCCACTCTCTTCCCCTCTCCCCCATCTCTCCCTCTCTCTCTCCCCCTCTCCCTCTCTCCCATTTTCTCTCTATTTCCTTCTCCCCCTCCCCCCTCTCACTCTCCCTCTGGATATGTGGTTTCTGGTCTACACCCACATTACTGGACCCTGGAGGACAATATGTCAGCTGAGAGAAAAGCCACCTTTCTGTTCCTGGCTGCTCTGATGATATGATGTGTGTCCCAAATGGCACCCTATTCCAGTGGTTCCCAACCTTTTTTTGTTACTGTACCACCAACTGAATGTTGCTCTGCCCAGAGTACCCCTGAAGTACCCCCTCTTGTGCATTCTACCAGTAAGCTTATGGTCTCATGAGTCTTTACAAGTACCCCCTGGATAGGCCAAGTACCCCCAGGGGTCCTAGTAGGCCTGGTTGGAAAC
Organism: Salvelinus namaycush; assembly: GCF_016432855.1. NCBI lineage: Eukaryota > Metazoa > Chordata > Actinopteri > Salmoniformes > Salmonidae > Salvelinus > Salvelinus namaycush. The sequence continues at coordinate 3,557,690 of NC_052320.1, read as the reverse complement.
CACTGCCCTATTCCCTATATAGTGCCCTATCAGAGCCCTATCGGTCCAGTATAAAAGAGTTATCACAGGAATCCCATGGTCTGGCTAGCCTGATCCCAGATCTGCTCGTGCTGTCTTGGCAACTGCTGTCATGGAGAGGTAAGACAGCACAAACAGATCTGGGCTCAGGCTAGGGGGAACATCAAGCTGCCCCTCAAATACCCAGAGTGTAACGGCAGTCCTCCTCCTCTTCATCTGAAGAGGAGGAGTATTGAGGGAACCAAGGCGCAGCGTAGTGAAATGACATATTTTATTAACGAAAACACGAACTTGATTAAACTAACAAAAACAACAAACGGTGTAGACAGACCTAGACGACGTACTTACATAAAACAAGAAAACGCACGAATAGGAACATAGGCTACACAAACCGAACAAACCGTAAACAGTCCCGCGTGGTGTACAAACACAGACACGGAAGACAATCACCCACAACGAACACTGTGACAACGCCTACCTAAATATGACTCTTAATTAGAGGAACGCCAAACACCTGCCTCTAATTAAGAGCCATACCAGGCAACCCAAAACCAACACAGAAACAGAAAACATAGAATGCCCACCCAACCTCACGTCCTGACCAACTAACACACATAACAACTAACATAAATAGGTCAGGAACGTGACATTACCCCCCCCATAAGGTGCGAACTCCGGACGCACCAGCACAAAGTCTAGGGGAGGGTCTGGGTGGGCATCTAACCACGGTGGTGGCTCAGGCTCCGGGCGAGGTCCCCACCCCACCATAATCAATCCTAGCCTCCATCTACCCCTAAAAATGTCCACCCATATCTTACCCCCACAAAATCCTCTTAGTAACATCCATGACAGGGACAGCACCGGGACAGAGGGATAAATCAAGACAGAGGGATAGCACAAGACAGAGGGATAGATCAGAATAAAGAGGTAGATCAAGATAGAGAGGGAGATCATGATAGAGGGGCAACTCCGGACTGAAAGGCAGCTCCGGACAGAGAGACAGCTCTGGACTGAGGGGCAGTTCTGGGTATATAGCCATTTCTGGCTGAAGGGCAGCTCCTGGCTGACTGACGAATCTGGATGCTCATGGCAGGCTGACGGCTCTCGACGCTCATGGCTGGCTGACGGCTCTCGACGCTCATGGCTGGCTGACGGCTCTCGACGCTCATGGCTGGCTGACGGCTCTCGACGCTCATGGCAGGCTGACGGCTCTCGACGCTCATGGCAGGCTGACGGCTCTCGACGCTCATGGCAGGCTGACGGCTCTCGACGCTCATGGCAGGCTGACGGCTCTCGACGCTCATGGCAGGCTGACGGCTCTCGACGCTCATGGCAGGCTGACGGCTCTCGACGCTCATGGCTGGCTGACGGCTCTCGACGCTCATGGCAGGCTGGCGGCTCTGGCAGATCCTGTCTGGTTGGCGGCTCTGGCAGATCCTGTCTGGTTGGCGGCTCTGGCAGATCCTGTCTAGTTGGCGGCTCTGGCAGATCCTGTCTGGTTGGCGGCTCTGGCAGATCCTGTCTGGTTGGCGGCTCTGGCAGATTCTGTCTGGTTGGCGGCTCTGGCAGATCCTGTCTGACGGGCGGCTCTAGCGGCTCCTGTCTGGCGGACGGCTCTAGCGGCTCCTGTCTGGCGGACGGCTCTAGCGGCTCCTGTCTGGCGGACGGCTCTGTAGGCTCATGGCAGACGGGCGGCTTTGCAGGCTCATGGCAGACGGGCGGCTTTGCAGGCTCATGGCAGACGGATGGCTCAGACGGCGCTGGGGAGACGGATGGCTCAGATGGCGCTGGGGAGACGGATGGCTCAGATGGCGCTGGTGAGACAGATGGCTCAGATGGCGCTGGTGAGACGGATGGCTCTGGCCGGATAAGGCGCACTGTAGACCTGGTGCGTGGTGCCGGAACTGGAGGCACCGGGCTAAGGACACGCACCTTCATACTAGTGCGGGGAGCAGGGACAGGGCACACTGTACTCTCAAAGCCCACTCTATACCTGGTGCGTGGTACCGGCACTGGTGACACCGGGCTGAGGACAAGCACATCAGGATTAGTAGGGGGAGAAGATACAGTGTGTACAGGGCTCTGGAGACGCACAGGAGGCTTAGTGCGTGGTGCCGGAACTGGAGGCACCGAACTGGATACACGCACTACAGGGAGAGTGCGTGGAGGAGGAACAGGGCTCAGGAGACGCACTGGTAGCCTAGTGCGTAGTGTAGGCACTGTAGGTACTAGGCTGGGGCGGGGAGGTGGCGCCGGAAATACCGGACCGTGGAGGCGTACTGGCACTCTTGAGCATTGAGCCTGCCCAACCTTACCTGGTTGAATACTCCCGGTCGCCCGACCAGTGCGGGGAGGTGGAATAACCCGCACCGGCCTATGTAGGCGAACCGGGGAAACCATGCGTAAGGCAGGTGCCATGTATGCCGGCCCGAGGAGACGCACTGGAGACCAGACGCGTTGAGCCGGCCTCATGACACCTGGCTCAATACCCAATCTAGCCCTACCAGTGCGGGGAGGTGGAATAACCCGCACTGGGCTATGCACTCGTACAGGAGACACCGTGCGCTCTACTGCGTAACACGGCGCCTGCCCGTACTCCCGCTCTCCACGGTAAGCCTGGGAAGTGGGCGCAGGTCTCCTACCTGCCCTTGGCCCACTACCTCTTAGCCCCCCCCCAAGAAATTTTTGGGTGTTACTCACGGGCTTTTTGGGCTTCCGTGCAAGACGCGTTCCCTCATAACTCCGGTTCCTCTCTCTCTTTTCCTCCACTCTCCGAGCTGCCTCCAGCTGTTCCCATGGACGGTGATTCACTTTAGCCCATGGTCCTTCTCCGTTAAATATTTGCTCCCAACTCCACAAGTCCTGTATACTTCCCCGTTGCTCCAAATTACGCTGCTTGGTTCTGGATTCTTGGTGGGTGATTCTGTAACGGCAGTCCTCCTCCTCTTCATCTGAAGAGGAGGAGTATTGAGGGAACCAAGGCGCAGCGTAGTGAAATGACATATTTTATTAACGAAAACACGAACTTGATTAAACTAACAAAAACAACAAACGGTGTAGACAGACCTAGACGACGTACTTACATAAAACAAGAAAACGCACGAATAGGAACATAGGCTACACAAACCGAACAAACCGTAAACAGTCCCGCGTGGTGTACAAACACAGACACGGAAGACAATCACCCACAACGAACACTGTGACAACGCCTACCTAAATATGACTCTTAATTAGAGGAACGCCAAACACCTGCCTCTAATTAAGAGCCATACCAGGCAACCCAAAACCAACACAGAAACAGAAAACATAGAATGCCCACCCAACCTCACGTCCTGACCAACTAACACACATAACAACTAACATAAATAGGTCAGGAACGTGACACAGAGACTCTTTGCATTCAGTCACACACGCACACAACGCACGCCAGAATTGGCCTGCTGAACCAAGCAGTAACTCTTATCACAGAAGCAACCAAGCGCCCAGCCCACTGCCTTGCTGTATTACATATTGGGTAACAAGCAATTAAGAAAGGTCTACTGGGCCATAGCAAGTCACTAATACCATTATCCTGTTGTGGACGTGCTGTTTGTATTTCTGGTCATTTATGACTCAGGAAGTGGTGACTTATAGTAAGATATGCAAACATGCACCATGCTCACGTCAGCATCCTGTCAGGGGTTTTGAATGCCATTTAATAAGGAACCTAGAGTTCCACAAAATATTCTAATCAGCTCTTTGGAAATGTGACGTTAGTTAGGTAGAACCCCTGGCGCTTTGCCGTTGCTATTTAAAACATCCCGGATGCTTTGTGCGTGTTTGTTTAAGTGTACATAACTAATGCATTTATGACATAATGTTCTCTCTCAATCTACATGCTGTAATGTTTCCAAAGTAATGCTTTCCTGCTCATAGCGGCACAGTGATGGCAGCATCCTATGCAATAGCACTCTGTTTGTTGTGAAAGCTCTAAGTAATTACATTTTCTTTTCAAGAACTTTCTTCAAGTGCAATCGCAAAAAACTATCAAGCGCTATGATGAAACTGGCTCTCATGAGGACCACCACTGTCATGTATACTCCCTCTCTGGCCTCTAGGTCCCTGTTGTCGGCATCCTGCGGTTGGAGCCATGCGTCAGGGAGGGGCCACTGTCACGTATACTCCCTCTCTGGGCTCTAGGTCACCAGACTGCTGATTATTACACACACCTGTCACCATCGTCACGCGCCCCAGCGCTTATTGACACTCACCTGGACTCCATCACCTCCTTAATTACCTGCCCTATTTATGTCACTCCCTTTGGTTCCTTCCCCAGGCGTTAAATGTACTCCCTCCCTGAACTTGCTTGGGTCTGGGTTCCGCCACCGGAGCAACTGAGGATGCCTCAGCCGGCTCTTCAGGCTTTCATGCCTCAGCCGGTACATCGGGGTGTGAACGCTTGGTTGGCGGGTAAAGCGTCTGCTGCCGAGTCTACAGAGGGTGCCTCAGCTAGCTCGTCAGGTTTTCAAGACTCGGTAGGCTCGGCAGGCTCCCATGCCACAGCTGGCTCACCAGGCTCTGACGCTTCAGGCTGCTCGTCAGGTTCCTGTGCCTCTACAGAGGCGACCGGTCCGCTCCTGATCCCCGGGAACGTCCCGCTGGTCGGCGTCCTGTGGCTTGAGCCGCCCGTCGGAGAGGGGGTGCTGTTTCGTCTGCTCCTTCTTCGGCACTCTAGGTCGCCGGGCTCCTGCGCCCCAGTCGGTTCGACAGGTTCCAGCGCTTCGGTAGAGGTGGCCGGTCCCTGTTGTCGGCATCCTGCGACTGGAGCCATGCGTCAGGGAGGGGCTACTGTCACGTATACTCCCTCTCCGGCCTCTATGTCACCAGACTGCTGGTTATTACGCACATCTGTCACCATCGTCACGCGCACCAGCACATATTGAAACTCACCTGGAATCCATCACCTCCTTGATTACCTGCCCTATAAATGTCACTCCCTTTGGTTCCTTCCCCAGGCGTAATTGTTTCTGTATCTGTTTCATGTCGGTGTTCTGTTCCTGTTTCTTGTTTTGTTCATGTTCGTTTATTTATTAAATGTACTCACTCCCTAAACTTGATCCCGACTCTCAGCGTACATCGTTACAGGCAAAGGAAAGGAAGACCCAGACTTACCTCTTACCCTGCAGAGGATACGTTCGTTAGAGTTAACTGCACCTCAGATTGGAGCCCAATCTGACACATCTCAACATCAACTGTTCAGAGGAGACTGCGTGAATCAGGCCTTCATGGTCGAATTACTGCAAAGAAACCACCACTTAAAGGACACCAATAAGAAGACAAGCCTTGCTTGGGCCATGAAACATGAGCAATGGACATTAGACCGGTGGAAATATGTCCTTTGGTCTGATGAGTCCAAATTTGAGATTTTTGGTTCCAACCGCTGTGTCTTTGTGAGACGCAGAGTAGGTGAAAGGATGATCTCCGCATGTGTGGTTCCCACCGTTTAGCATGGAGGAGGAGGTGTGATGGTGTGGGGGTGCTTAGCTGGTGACACTGTCAGTGATTTATTTAGAATTCAAGGCACACTTAACCAGCATGGCTACCACAGCATTCTGCAGCGATATGCCATCCCATCTGGTTTGCGCTTAGTGGGACTATCATTTGTTTTTCAACAGGACAATGTCCCAACACACCTCCAGGCTGTGTAATTGCTATTTGACCAAGAAGGAGAGTGATGGAGTGCTGCATCAGATGGCCTGGCCTCCACAATCACCCAACCTCAACCCAATTGAGATGGTTTGGGATTAGTTGGACCGAGTGAAGGAAAAGCAGCCAACAAGTGCTCAGCATATGTGGGAACTCCTTCAAGACTGTTGGAAAAGCATTCCAGGTGAAGCTGATTGAGAGAATGCCAAGAGTGTGCAAAGCTGTCATCAAGGCAAAGGGTGGCTACTTTGAAGAATCAAAAATCAAAAATCTATTTTGATTTGTTTAACAAATCTTCCTGTGAACACCGGTGACATTATGGTTATGATAAGACTTCTGTAGAAATATTTCCTCAGTATTATATAAAGAGTCACTGCATATAGCATCATTAGACCCAGTCAGAGCAAGGCATCAGTCATTTACAAATTTAAAATCAAACTTTATTGGTCACATACACATGTTTAGCAGATGTTATTGCGGGTGTTGCGAAATGCTTGTGTTCCTATCTCCAACGGTGCAATAATATCTAACAATTCACAACAACACACACAAACCTAAAAGTAAAAGAATGGAATTAAGGAATATGTAAATATTCGGAGGAGCAACGTCGGAGTGGCATTGACTAAAATACAGTAGAATTGAATACATAAAGCAAAAATATGTAAACATTACTCAAGTGACTAGTGTTCCATTGTTAAAGTGGCCAGTGATTCCAAGTCTATGTATATAGGGCAGCAGCCTCTAAGGTGCAGGGTTACGTAACCGGGTAGAAGCCGCCTAGTGATGGCTACTTAACAATCTGATGGAATTGAGATGGAAGCTGTTTTTTTCAGTCTCTCTGTCCCAGCACCTGTACTGACCTCGCCTTCTGGATAATAGCGGGGTGAACAGGCATTGGCTCAGGTGGTTGATGTCCTTGATGATCTTTTTTGGCCTTCCTGTGACATGGGGCCCTGTAGGTGTACAAGGCTCTACATACTGTACAATATGTTAATTTCTCAGACTCACACTGAACTAACAGTGAATGTGTTCAGACATGATAGATATTTCCAAATGGCTCCCTATTTCATATGTAGTTCACTACTTTTGACCAGAGCCCTGTGCACTACTATAGCCCCAAGGGCCCTGGTTGAAAGTAGTGCACCTTATTAGGAAATAGAATGCCATTTTGAGACACACACAATGTCAACGATCCAAAGAAAGAAGGATGTGCAGAATACCTTTCCAAGCTGGCCTGATTCCAGATCTGTGCTCTTGTCAACTCCATAGCTGTCATTGTCATGCCACGAAACAGACAGACAGAATACCTTTCCATGCTGGCCTGATCCCAGATCTGTGCTCTTGTCAACTCCATAGCTGTCATTGTCATGCCATGAAACAGACAGACAGACAGACAGACAGACAGACAGACAGACAGACAGACAGACAGACAGACAGACAGACAGACAGACAGACAGACAGACAGACAGACAGACAGACAGACAGACAGACAGACAGACAGACAGACAGACAGACGGCCGGGCACTAAGGCTACTTTCAAGAAGAGCATTATGCAAATGAGGCAAAACCAGTTGAGCTAGATAAAATAATACTGTAGTATAGATACAGTAATACTGCAGTATAGATACAGTAATACTGTAGTATAGATACAGTAATACTGTAGTATAGATGCAGTTCTACTGTAGTATAGATGCAGTTATACTGTAGTATAGACACAGTAATACTGTAGTATAGACACAGTAATACTGTAGTATAGATACAGTAATACTGTAGTATAGATACGGTAATACTGTAGTATGGACACAGTAATACTGTGGTATAGATGCAGTTATACTGTAGTATAGATACTGTTGTACTGTAGTATAGACACAGTAATACTGCAGTATATATACTGTTATACTGTAGTATAGATACTGTTATACTGTGGTATAGATACAGTAATACTGTATTATAGATACTGTTATACCGTCGCATAGATACTGTTATACTGTAGTATAGATACAGTAATACTGTAGTATACATACTGTTATGCTGTAGTATAGATACAGTAATACTGTAGTATGGATACAGTAATACTGTACTATGGATACAGTAATACTGTAGTATAGATGCTGTTATACTGTAGTACATACAGAGTAATCCTGTAGTGTAGCTACTGTTATACTGTAGTATAGCAACAGTAATACTGTAGTGTAGATACTGTTATACTGTGGTATAGATACAGTAATACCGTAGTATAGATACTGTTATACTGTAGTATAGACACAGTAATACTGTTGTATAGATACTATTATACTGTTGTATAGATACACTAATACTGTAGTATAGATACAGTAATACTGTAGAATAGAAACCGTTATACTGTAGTATAGATGCAGTTATACTGTAGTATAGATACAGTAATACTGTAGAATAGATACAGTCTGAATGTACAGTTGTTGGACGTTTACATACACTTAGGTTGGAGTCATTAAAACTCGTTTTTCAACCACTCCACAAATGTCTTGTTAACAAACTATAGTTTTGGCAAGTCGGTTAGGCCATCTACTTTGTGCATGACACAAGTCATTTTTCCAACAATTGTTTACAGACAGATTATTTCACTTATAATTCACTGTATCACAATTCCAGTGGGTCAGAAGTTTACATTCACTAAGTTGACTGTGCCTTTAAACAGCTTGGAAAATTGCAGAAAATGATGTCATGGCTTTAGATGCTTCTGATAGGCTAATTGACATCATTTGAGTCAATTGGAGGTTTACCTGTGGATGTAGTTCAAGGTCTACCTTCAAACTCAGTGCCTCATTGCTTGACATCATGGGAAAATCAAAAGAAATCAGCCAAGACCTCAGAAAAAAATTGTAGACCTCCACAAGTCTGGTTCATCCTTGGGAGCAATTTCCAAACGCCTGAAGGTACCACGTTCATCTGTACAAACAATAGTACGCAAGTATAAACACCATGGGACCACGCAGCCATCATACCGCTCAGGAAGGAGAAGCGTTCTGTCTCCTAGAGATGAAAGTACTTTGGTGCGATAAGTGCAAATCTATCCCAGAACAACAGCAAAGGACCTTGTGAAGATGCTGGAGAAAACAGGTACAAAAGTATCTATATCCACAGTAAAACGAGTCCTATATCGACATAACCTGAAAGGCCGCTGAGCAAGGAAGAAGCCACTGCTCCAAAACCGCCATAAAAAAAGCCAGACTACGGTTTGCAACTGCACATGGGGACAAAGATCGTAATTTTTTGAGAAATGTCCTTTGGTCTGATGAAACAAAAATAGAACTGTTTGGCCATAATGACCATTGTTATGTTTGGAGGAAAAAGGGGGTGGCTTGCAAGCCGAAGAACACCATCCCAACCGTGAAGCACGGGGGTGGCCGCATCATGTTGTGGGGTGCTTTGCTGCAGGAGGGACTGGTGCACTTCACAAAATAGATGGCATCATGAGGGAGAAAAATTATGTGGATATATTGAAGCAACATCTCAAGACATCAGTCAGGAAGTTAAAGCTTGGTCGCAAATGGGTCTTCCAAATTGACAATGACCCCAAGCATACTTCCAAAGTTGTGGCAAATGGCTTAAGGACAACAAAGTCAAGGTATTGGAGTGGCCATCACAAAGCCCTGACCTCAATCCTATAGAAAATGTGTGGGCAGAACTGAAAAAGCGTGTGCGAGCAAGGAGGCCTACAAACCTGACTCAGTTACACCAGCTCTGTCTGAAGGAATGGGCCAAAATTCACCCAACTTATTGTGGGAAGCTGGTGGAAGGCTACCCGAAACATTTGACCCAAGTTAAACAATTTAAAGGCAATGCTACCAAATACTAATTGAGTGTATGTAAACTTCTGACCCACTGGGAATGTGATGAAAGAAATAAAAGCTGAAATAAATCATTCTCTCTACTATTATTCTGACATTTCACATTCTTAAAATAAAGTGGTGATCCTAACTGACCTAAGACAGGGAATTTTTACTAGGATTAAATGTCAGGAATTGTGAAAAACTGAGTTGAAATGTATTTGGCTAAGGTGTATGTAAACTTCCGACTTCAACTGTATATCTCCATGTAGGTTTTCTGTTCTGGGCCTTTTGAATCCTCAGCCAGTCAGTCTGTTAGTCCAAACACATTAATACACTGATTAAAGCTGTGGATGGAAAATGTAAACTGATTAAGGCTGTGGATGGAAGAAGTGGCCCAGTTAACTAGCATGTAGACCACAGCCACAGCCACAGCCACAACCCACACCCACAACTACAACCCACAAAGATACAGGCCCTAAAAGGAAGGACTAGAGATAGAATCTTCTTCAAATGCTCCTTCAGTTATAATGAAGGAATTAATCTCCCTCTCTCTCTCTCTCTCTCCCTCTCCCTCTCTCTCTCTCTCACTCTCTCTCCCTCCCTCTCTCTCTCCCTCTCTCTCTCTCTTTCTCCCTCTCTCTCTCTCTCTCTGTCTCTCTCCCTCTCTCTCTCTCTGTCTCTGTCTGTCTCTCTCTCTATGTCTCTCTCTCTCTCTCTCTCTCTCTCTCTGTCTGTCTGTCTCTCTCTCTCTCTCTCTCTGTCTCTCTCTCTCTCTCTCTCTCTGTCTCTCTCTCTCTCTCTCTCCCTCTCTCTCTACAGAGCCTTTTGGAAAGTATTCAGACTCCTTGACATCTACACATTTTGTTATGTTACAGCCTTATTCTAAAATTGATTTATTTTTAATATCAGCAATCTACACACAATACTCCATAATGACGAAGCAAAAACAGTTTTTTAGATTTTTAAAATAAATGTATTCAAAATTTAAAAAAGACCGTTTGCCTATGAGACTCGAAATTGAACTCAATGGAAACAGGTGCATCCTGTTTACATTGATCATCTTTGAGATGTTTCGACAACTTGATTGGTCCACCTGTGGTAAATTCAATTGATTGGACATCATTTGGAAAGGCACACACCTGTCTATATAAAAAGGTCCCACAGTTGACAGTGCATGTCAGAGCAAAAACCAAGCCATGAGGTCAAAGGATTGTATCGAGGCACAGATCTGGGGAAGGGTACCAACACATTTCTGTAGCATTGAAGTTCCCCAAGAACACAGTGACCTTCATCCTTCTTAAATGGAAGAAGTTTGGGAACCACCAAGACTCTTCCTATAGCTGGCCGCCCGGCAAAACTGAGCAATCGGGGGAGAAGGGCCTTGGTCAGGGAGGTGACCAAGAACCCGATGGTCACTCTGACAGAGCTCCAGAGTTCCTCTGTGGAGATAGGAGAACTTTCCAGAAGGACAACAATCTCTGCAGCACTCCACCAATCAGGCCTTTATGGTAGAGTGGCCAGATGGAAGCCACTCCTCAGTAAAAGGCACATGACAGCCCACTTGGAGTTTGCCAAAAGGCACCTAAAGACTCTCAGACCATGAGAAACAAGATTATCTGGTCTGATGAAACCAAGATTGAATACTTTGGCCTGAATGCCAAGCATCACATCTGGAGGAAACCTGGCACCATCCCTACGGTGAAGCATGGTGGTGGCAGCATCATGCTGTGGGGAGGTTTTTTAGCGGCAGGGACTGGGAGACTCATCAGGATCGAGAAAAATATGAATGGAGCAAAGTACAGAGAGATCCTTGATGAAAATCTGCTCCAGAGTGCTCAGGACCTCAGACTGGGGCGAAGGTTCACCTTCCAACAGGATAACGACCCTAAGAACCCAGCATAGACAACGCAGGAGTGGCTTCGGGACAAGTCTCTGTATGTCCTTGAGTGGCCCAGCCAGAGCCCGGACTTGGACCCGATCAAACATCTCTGGAGAGACCTGAAAATAGCTGTGCAGCGACATTCCCCATCCAACCTGACAGAGCTTGAGAGGATCTGCAGAGAAGAATGGGAGAAACTCCCCAAATACAGGTGTGCCAAGCTTGTATCGTCATACCCAAGAAGACTCAATGCTGTAATCTCTGCCAAAGGTGCTTTAGCAAAGTACTGGGTAAAGGGTCTGAATACATGTAAATGAAATTAAATAAGCAAAAATGTCTAAAAAACAGTTTTTGCTTTATCATTATGGGGTATTGTGTGTAGATAGATGAGGGGAAAAAACAATGTAATCCATTTTAGAATAAGGCTGTAACATAACAAAATGTGGAAATAGTCAAGTGGTCTGAATACTTCCCAAAGGCTCTGTGTATATATATTTATTTCTCACTCGCTCAATCCCAGCTTTCTAGTTCTTATCCTTGGCTGTATCTCCTCTTCTCTCTGTAGCGGATCAGCAATATTGAGCGGAGGGAGAGATGGAGTATTGGAGGGAGGGAGAGATGAAGTATTGGAGGGAGTATTGGAGGGAGGGAGGGACGGATGGAGTATTGAGGGAGAGAGGGACGGATGGAGTATTGAGGGAGAGAGGGACGGATGGAGTATTGGAGGGAGGGAGGGATGGAGTATTGGAGGGAGGGAGGGACAGATGGAGTATTGGAGGGAGGGAGGGAGGGATGGAGTATTGGAGGGAGGGATGGAGGGATGGAGTATTGGAGGGAGGGAGGGATGGAGTATTGGAGGGAGGGAGGGAGGGATGGAATATTGGAGGGAGGGAGGGACATATGGAGTATTGGAGGGAGGGAGGGACAGATGGAGTATTGGAGGGAGCGAGGGACAGATGGAGTATTGGAGGGAGGGATGGATGGAGTATTGGAGGGAGGGAGGGATGGAGTATTGGAGGGAGGGAGGGAGGGATGGAGTATTGGAGGGAAGGAGGGATGGAGTATTGGAGGGAGGGAGGGGCGGATGGAGTATTGGGGGAGGGAGGGAGGAAGTATTGGAGGGAGGGAGGGAGGGAGTATTGGAGGGAGGGAGGGAGTATTGGAGGGAGGGAGGGATGGAGTATTGGAGGGAGGGAGGGAGGGAGTATTGGAGGGAGGGAGGGAGGAAGTATTAGAGGGAGGGAGGGATGGAGTATTGGAGGGAGGAAGGAAGGGTGGAGTGGAGGGAAGAATGCAATTAATGGTTTACAAAACCCTGGTGTCAGCACAGATACCTCTTTGTCCTTATCATTTGTCCTCCCAGCGGCGTAGAGGCGAGAGGAGAGGTGTAGATGGGAGAGGAGAGTTGTAGAGGGAAGAGGAGAGGTGTAGAGGGAAGAGGAGAGGTGTAGCGGGAAGAGAAGCGTGGTAGAGGGGAGAGGAGAGGTGGAGAGGAGAGGGGTAGAGGGGAGAGGAGAGGTGTAGAGGGGAGAGGAGAGGTGGAGAGGAGAGGTGTAGAGGGGAGAGGAGAGGTGTAGAGGGGAGAGGAGAGGTGGAGAGGAGAGGAAAGGTGTAGAGCGGAGAGGAGTAGACGGGAGAGGAGAGGTGAGAGGTGTAAAGGGGAGAGGAGAGGTGTAGAGAGAAGAGGAGAGAGGAGGGGAGAGGAGAGGGGAGAGGAGTAGAGGGGAGGGGAGAGGAGGGGTGTAGAGGGGAGCGGAGAGGTGTAGAGGGGAGAGGAGAGGTGTAGAGCGGAGGAGAGGTGTAAAGAGGAGAGGAGAGATGTAGAGAGGAGAGGAGAGATGTAGAGGGGAGAGGAGAAGTGTAAAGAGGAGAGGAGACCTCCACTCGTTCCTCCACTGTGCTTCTTGTGCCCTAAGACCCTGAATCAAGAAGTGAGCGTTCATTCACAGCTGCCACCGTATCTACATTTAATTCAAATTTGCATCACTACATTCATATAAAGCCTTTGTTAGCTTAAATCATTACAGTTTAATAAACAGCAGGAAGATTAACCTTGCAACATCTGGAACTCTTTTAAGTCACATATTTATTCAGTTTTATAACGTTTGATAATCTCACACTGATTAACCTCACCATCAGTGCGCGATTTTGCACTTTTTTTGAATGAGGATCCTACCAACTGTCAGTTCCACTCTAATTTCACAATGCTAAAAAGGCCAACTGTCAGTGTTCTGTTGACTGTCAGGTAAAGCTTAGTGCCTTCAGTTCAGCTAGCTACTAAGATGTCTCAGTCGCATTATCAAATAGACTTACATTATTGCACGTTTTTGATTACACTTTTTTTACCGTATAAATCCTAATATTAATTCTCAGTGTTTTTACCGTATAAACCCTAATACTAATTTTCAATGTCCCCCCCCCCCCCCCCCCCTGCCTCAAACTCAAATACACCTCCACATGAATGTTAAAATTTGATTTCACAGTCTGTAAGATGGATCCTTAAGCTGCAAGTCGCCTAACACTGCTCCAGAATCCTTCCATTCAGTAGGTACCATGTCACACTCCTTTCAAAGTAGTATACACAAACATCCAGTCACATCCAGGTGCAGGTGCAAGGTACAAAAAAGTAAACTGATGAAATGTTTTTCCACACTCCTCCTCCATTGGTTGCCTCACATTCGGGAACGACTACTATCGGGTTGCCTCTGACTCCTGTCAAACAACCTCTAGTCATCTCCAAAAACATAGGAACTCAAAGGGATTCTGAACACGTCAATGTAGAAACTCCCTTTCTTCCGGGGATAGTTAGATATTGTTGTGCTCCATCGGCGGTTTCTGCTGTGGGTCGGCATCATCGTGAGACTGTGGCAGCTGCTGCTTAACCATCTGCTCTAGTGGAAGCTGCTGCCCTTCTTGTGATGGCGAAGGAGCTGGCGGTGAGTCCCCGATCGGATTAGGATTCCCGTTCCCATTCTGGTTCTCCTTCTCCTTACGATCCTTCTCACTAGGCTGGTTCAAAATGGCGGGTACGTCCTTACAACAGAAGTACTGCTTCCAGATCTTCAGAAAAGCGTCGCGAAACTTCTTGATGCGGAAGGCGTAGACGATGGGGTTGACGGCTGAGTTGCCGTGCGTGAGTAATATGGCGATGTAGATCAGGAACAAGGGTTTGTCGCAGGTCGGACAGAACAACGTGATGCAGTTGATGATGTGGAGGGGAAGCCAGCTGATGGCGAACAGGAAGAGGACCAGGGCCAGCGACTTGGCCAGTTTGAGTTCCTTGTCGTAGTACTTGTTGGGGTCGGTGTGGCTGATGGTACAAGCCTGTAAGAAGAAATATTATCTTGATTTAGTATTCTTGTGATTATAAATTAATAATCATTACGATAGGTATTTTACCAAGACACTCAGGGAAATAATTCCCCCTGCTGTAGATGGTAATGTAGGTGCCAGTCTGTTATAGATTGTAGTGTAGGTGCCAGTCTGTTATAGATTGTAGTGTAGGTGCCAGTCTGTTATAGATGGTAGTGTAGGTGCCAGTCTGTTATAGATGGTAATGTAGGTGCCAGTCTGTTATAGATGGTAATGTAGGTGCCAGTCTGTTATAGATGGTAACGTAGGTGCCAGTCTGTTATAGATGGTAGTGTAGGTGCCAGTCTGTTATAGATGGTAATGTAGGTGTCAGTCTGTTATAGATGGTAACGTAGGTGCCAGTCTGTTATAGATGGTAGTGTAGGTGCTAGTCTGTTATAGATGGTAATGTAGGTGCCAGTCTGTTATAGATGGTAATGTAGGTGCCAGTCTGTTATAGATGGTAATGTAGGTGCCAGTCTGTTATAGATGGTAACGTAGGTGCCAGTCTGTTATAGATGGTAATGTAGGTGCCAGTCTGTTATAGATGGTAGTGTAGGTGCTAGTCTGTTATAGATGGTAATGTAGGTGCCAGTCTGTTATAGATGGTAACGTAGGTGCCAGTCTGTTATAGATGGTAGCGTAGGTGCCAGTCTGTTATAGATGGTAATGTAGGTGCCAGTCTGTTATAGATGGTAACGTAGGTGCCAGTCTGTTATAGATGGTAATGTAGGTGCTAGTCTGTTATAGATGGTAGTGTAGGTGCCAGTCTGTTATAGATGGTAATGTAGGTGCCAGTCTGTTATAGATGGTAACGTAGGTGCCAGTCTGTTATAGATGGTAATGTAGGTGCCAGTCTGTTATAGATGGTAGTGTAGGTGCTAGTCTGTTATAGATGGTAGTGTAGGTGCCAGTCTGTTATAGATGGTAATGTAGGTGCCAGTCTGTTATAGATGGTAACGTAGGTGCCAGTCTGTTATAGATGGTAATGTAGGTGCCAGTCTGTTATAGATGGTAATGTAGGTGCCAGTCTGTTATAGATGGTAACGTAGGTGCCAGTCTGTTATAGATGGTAATGTAGGTGCCAGTCTGTTATAGATGGTAATGTAGGTGCCAGTCTGTTATAGATGGTAACGTAGGTGCCAGTCTGTTATAGATGGTAGCGTAGGTGCCAGTCTGTTATAGATGGTAACGTAGGTGCCAGTCTGTTATAGATGGTAACGTAGGTGCCAGTCTGTTATAGATGGTAACGTAGGTGCCAGTCTGTTATAGATGGTAATGTAGGTGCCAGTCTGTTATAGATGGTAATGTAGGTGCCAATCTGTTATAGATGGTAATGTAGGTGCCAGTCTGTTATAGATGGTAATCTAGGTGCCAGTCTGTTATAGATGGTAGTGTAGGTGCCAGTCTGTTATAGATGGTAATGTAGGTGCCAATCTGTTATAGATGGTAATGTAGGTGCCAGTCTGTTATAGATGGTAATCTAGGTGCCAGTCTGTTATAGATGGTAGTGTAGGTGCTAGCCTGATTCTTCTTTTGCCAACTCCTTATGGAATTATCATGTTTGACGAGATAGTACAAACAGATGTGGGGCCAGGCTACATAGATGGGAGAAGGAGGGCTGGTCACCTCACCTTCTTGTTGAGCTGCTTGTGGATCATGTAGAAGATCTCTGTGTAGATGACCAGCATAAGGAGTAAAGGAGGCAGCACCTGTAATGGAAACATAATACGGTCCTGGTTAAGTTAGCTCCAGTACCACGTTTAAGTCACTCATTAGTTGAGCTACACAACTACTTAACATCAATGTATATATGCTTTCTGTTAAGTTCAACAAACAACATCAGACACCCTGACTTCCATTCTTATGAACATAAGATACACTACATAAAGAGAGATGTTATAATACCTAGCTGATACACTACATAAAGAGAGATGTTATAATACCCAGCTGATACACTACATAAAGAGAGATGTTATAATACCCATCTGATACACTACATAAAGAGAGATGTTATAATACCCAGCTGATACACTACATAAAGAGAGATGTTATAATACCCAGCTGATACACTACATAAAGAGAGATGTATAATACCCAGCTGATACAATATAAGAGAGATTATACCCAGCTGATACACTTTGAGATGTAGTCAGTTTGGAGTGATACTTAGTACTGTACTGTTATGAGGATATTGAATGTAGTCAGTTTGGAGGATCATTACACTGTTAACGTTGTATGAGTATTAGAATGTATCAGTTTTTGAGGATACATTAGTACATGTACTGTAATGAGTATTGAAATGTAATTCAGATTTGGAGGAGTACCATTAGACTGTACTGTAGGAGGATATTGAGATTGTAGTCAGTTTGGAGGATACATTAGATACTGTACTGTATGTGGATATTGATTATGTAGTCCATTTGGAGGATACATTAGTAACTGTATCTGTATGAGTGTAATTGAGATGTAGTCAGTTTGGAGGATCTTAGTACTTTAACTGTTGCAGATATTGAAAGGATGTAGTCAGTTTTGGAGGATACTCACTTAGTATGGGATCTGATAGTTGGTATATCTGTACCGGAGGTATTGAAATGTGTCCAGTTTGGTAAGGATACAATTAGTACTGTACATTATGAGGATATTTGAAATGGATCAGTTTTGGAGGATACATTAGTACTGACTGTATGGGATATTGACATGTATCAGTTTTGGAGGATACATTAGTACTGTACTGTATGAGGATATTGAAATGAGTCATTTGGAGGATACTTAGTACTGTACGTATGAGAATTGAAATGTAGTCAGTTTGGAGGATACATTAGTACTGTACCGTATGTGGATATGAGAATGTATCAGTATTGGAGGATACATTAGTACTGTACCGTGATGGGATATTGAACTTGTCCGTTTGGAGGATACATTAGTACTTAACCTGTATGAGGATAATTGAAATGTATGCAGTTTGAGGATACATTAGTACTGTACACTGTATGTGTGATATTGAGATGTAGTCTTTGGAGGATACATTAGTACTGTACGTATGAGTGATATTGAATGTAGTCAGTTTGGGAGGATACTTAGCACTGTAATGTATGTAGATCATTGAAATTAGTCATTGTTGAGGATACTTAGTACTGTACCTGTATGAGGATTTGAATGATAGTATCAATACGTCTGAGTTATTGGAGGATAGACAGTTCGAGATACAGTACACTGTTAAATGGGGGGTAAGCAAGTAAGTATGAGATGTAAGTCAGTTTGGAGGATACATTAGTACTGTACCGTAGTGTATATTGAATGTAGTCATTTGGAGGATACATTAGCTACTGTAACCGTATGGATTTGATGTATTAGTGAAAATTAGTCACGTTTGAGGATTGGATACTTTAGGATCTTTAGTATGACTGTATTGGGTATTGAATGTAGTCAGTTTGGGAGGATACATTAGTACTGACTTATGAGGATATTGAGAATGTAGTGCATTTTGGAGGATACATTAGTACTTGTACTGTATGAAGGATATTGAGATTATCCGTTTTGGAGGATACATTAGCACTGTAACTGTATAGTGGTATTGAAATGTAGTCAGTTTGGGAGGATACATTAGTACTGTACTGTATGTGGATATTGAGATGTAGTCAGTTTTTGGAGGATACAATTAGACTGTACTGTATGAGATATTGGGGGAAATGTAGTCCAGTTTGGAGGATACATTAGCTGAACTGTAGGGATGGATTGAAAATGTAGTCCAGTTTGGAGATACATTAGCTACTGTACTGTATGATGGATATTTGAAATGGTTAGTCAGTTTGGAGGATACATTAACTGTACGTGTATGAGGGATATTGAAATTAGTCCATTTGGAGGATAATTAGTACATGTACTTGTATGAGTGATAATTGAAATGTAGTCAGTTTGGAGGTACATTAGCCTTACTGTTGAGTTGCTGTATAGTTGAGGATACTTGATAGATGTATGAGTAAGATTATCGTTTTGAGGATACATTAGTACTGTAACTGTATGAGGATATTGAAGATTAGTCAGTTTGGAGGAAATAACAATAAAGTACTTAAAAACTGTATGAGGAGTATTTGAAATGTAGTCAGTTTGGAGGATACATTAGTACTGTACTGTAGGGATATTGATATGTATCAGTTTGGAGGATACCATTTACTGTACTGTATGCGGAGGATCTGAAGATGTATCAGTTTGGGAGATACATTAGTACTGTACTGTATGTGGATATTGAGATTCAATCGTTGGAGGATACATTGTACGTGTACTGAATGGGATATGAAATGTGTCAGTTTTGGAGGATACATAGCGTTACTGTCACTGTATGGGTATATTTGAATTTATGTCAGTTTGGAGGAACATTAGTACTGTACCTGTATGAGTATTGAAATGTAGTCAGTTTGGAGGACAGCATTAGACTGTACTGTATGAGTATATTGAAAGTATGTCAGTTTTGAGGATACATTAGTACTGTAACCGTAGTGGATTTGAATGTAGTCAGTTTGGAGGATACATTAGCACTGTACTGTATAGGATATTGAATGTAGTCAGTTTGGGGATACATTAGTACTGTACGTATGTGATATTGAAATGTAGTCGTTTGAGGATACATAGCACTGTACCGGATGGATACTTGAAATGTAGTCAGTTTGGAGGATACATTAGACTGTACGTATGAGGATATTGAAATGTAGTCAGTTTGGGGATACATTAGTACTGTACCGTATGGGATATTGAGATGTGTCAGTTTTGGAGGATACATTAGACTGTACGTATGGATATTGAAAATGTAGTCATTTTGGAGATACATTAGCACTGTAGTATGGGATATTGAATGTAGTCAGTTTTGGAGGATACATTAGTACTGTACGTATGAGGATATTGAAAGTAGTCAGTTTTTGGAGGATACATTAGTACTGTACCTGTATGGGATTGAAATGTAGTCAGTTTTGGAGTATACATTAGCTACTGTACCAGTAATGTGGATATTGAAATGTAGTCAGTTTTGGAGGATCATTAGACTGTACCGTATGAGGATATTGAAATGTAGTCAGATTTTGGGGAGGAATACATGTAGTCACTGTACCGTATGTAGGATATTGAAAGGTATCAGTTTGGAGATACATTAGACTGTACTGTTGAGGATATTGAAATGTAGTCAGTTTTGGAGGATACATTAGCACTGTACGTATTGAGGATATTGAATGTAGTCAGTTTGGAGGATACATTAGTACTGTACTGTATGAGGATATTGAAATGTAGTCAGTTTGGAGGATACTTACATACTGTACGTATGTGGATATTGAAATGTAGTCATTTTTGGAGGATACATTAGTACTGTACTGTATGAGGAATTGAAATGTAGTCAGTTTGGAGGATACATTAGCACTGTCTGTATGAGGATATTGAAATGTAGTCATTTGGAGGATACATTAGCCTGTACTGTATGAGGATATTGAAATGTAGTCAGTTTGGAGGATACATTAGTACTGTACTGTATGAGGATATTGAAATGTAGTCAGTTTGGAGGATACATGACGTACTGTAACTGTTATGGATATTGAAATGTAGTCAGTTTGGAGGACATTAGTACTTACTGTTAGGATATTGAGATGTAGTCAGTTTGGAGGAGACATTAGTACTTACTGTATGTGGATATTGAAATGTAGTCATTTGGAGGATACATTATTACTTTACTGTATGAGGATATTGAGATGTAGTCAGTTTGGAGGATACATTAGTACTGTACTGTATGAGGATATTGAAATGTAGTCAGTTTGGAGGATACATTAGTACTGTACGTATGAGGTATTTGAAATGTAGTCAGTTTTGGAGGAACATTAGTACTGTACTGTATGTGGATATTGAAATTAGTCAGTTTGGAGGATACATTAGTACTGTACTGTATGGGATATTGAATGTAGTCAGTTTGGAGGATACATTAGTACTGTACGTATGAGGATATTGAATGTAGGTCAGTTTGGAGGATACATTAGACTGTACGTATGAGGATATTGAGATGTATTCAGTTTGGAGATACATTAGTACTGTACCGTATGAGGATATTGAAATGTTAGTCAGTTTGGAGGATACTTAGCTGACACTGTATGTGATATTGAGTATGTCTCAGTTTGGAGGATACATTAGACTGTACGTATGGATATGAAATGTAGTCAGTTTGGAGGATACATTAGCACTGTATTATCTGTATGAGGATATTGAAATGTAGTTCAGTTTGGAGGATACATTAGTACTGTACGTATGTGGATATTGAAAATGTAGTCAGTTTGGAGGATACATTAGCACTGTACGTATGAGGATATTGAAATGTAGTCAGTTTGGAGGATCATTAGCACTGTACGTGATGAGGATATTGAAATGTCATCGTTTGGAGGATACATTAGCACTGTACTGTATGAGGGATATTGAATGTGTCAGTTTGGAGGATCATTGACTGACTGTATGAGGATATTGAATGTAGTCAGTTTGGAGGATACATTAGCACTGTACTGTATGAGATATTGAAATGTAGTCAGTTGGAGGATACATTAGTACTGTACTGTATGAGGATATTGAAATGTAGTCAGTTTGGAGATACATTAGTCACTGTACCTTATGTGGATAGAAATGTGTCAGTTGGGGAATACTTAGTACTGTCTGATGAGGATATTGAAATGTAGTTCAGTTGGAGGATACATTAGACTGGACTGTATGAGGATATTGAAATGTATCAGTTTGAGGATACATTAGACTGTACTGTATGAGGATATTGAAATGTATCAGTTTGGAGGATACATAGTACTGTACTGTATGAGGATATTGAAATGTAGTCAGTTTGGAGGATACATTGTACTGTCTGTATGAGGATATGAATGTAGTCAGTTTGGAGGATACATTAGTACTGTACTGTATGAGGATATTGAAATGTAGTCAGTTTGGAGATACATTAGTACTGTACTACGTATGTGGATATTGAAATGTAGTCAGTTTGGAGGATACATTAGTAGGTACGTATGAGGATATTGAAATGTAGTCAGTTTGGAGGATACATTAGTACTGTACGTATAGATATTGAAATGTAGTCAGTTTGGAGGATACATTAGACTTGTACTGTATGTGGAATATTGAGATGTAGTCAGTTTGGAGGATACATTAGCACTGTACCTGTATGAGATATTGAAGAGTAGTCAGTTTGGAGGATACATTAGTACTGTACCGTATGTGGATATTGAAATGTAGTCAGTTTGGAGGATACATTAGACTGTACGTGTATGAGGATATGTGAAGATTTAGCAGTTTGGAGGATACATTAGACTGTACCGTATGAGGAATTTGAAATGTAGTCAGTTTGGAGGATACATTAGCACTGTACTGTATGGATATGAGATGTAGTCAGTTTGGAGGATACATTAGTACTGTACTGTATGAGGATATGAAATGTAGTCAGTTTGAGGATACATTAGTACTGTACTCGTATGAGGATATTGAATGTAGTCAGTTTGGAGGATACATTAGTACTGTACGTATGAGGATATGAAATGTAGTCAGTTTGGAGATCATTAGACTGTACTGTATGAGGATATTGAAATGTATTCAGTTTGGAGGGATACATTAGACTGTACTGTATAGGATATTGAATGTAGTCAGTTTGAGGATACATTAGTACTGTACTGTATGTGGATTTGAAATTATGTCAGTTTGGGGATACATTAGTACTGTACTGTATGTGGATATTGAATGTAGTCAGTTTGTGGAGGATACATAGTACTGTACGTATGTGATATTGGATGTAGTCGGTTTTTGGAGGATACATTAGTACTGTACGTATGGATATGACATGTAGTCGTTTGGAGGATATTAGTACGTACTGATGTATGGATTTGAATGTAGTCATTTGGGGATACATTAGTGAGCTGTACCTTGATGGATATTGAGATGTGGTCAGTTTGGAGGATACATTGTACTGTACGTATGAGGATATTGAAATGTAGTCGTTTGGAGGATACATTAGTACTGTACTGTATGTGGTATTGGCATGTAGTCAGTTTGGAGGATACATTAGTACTGTACGTATGAGGATATTGAGATGTAGATCAGTTTGGATGATACATTAGTACTGTACTGTATGTAAGGATATGAGATGTATTCAGTTTGGAGGATACATATACTGTACTGTATGTGGATATGAAATGTAGTCATTTGGAGGATACATTATAGTACTGTACTGTATGAGGATATTGAGATGTATCAGTTTGGAGGATCATTAGTACTGTACCGTATGTGGATATTGAAAGTTTTAGTTCAGTTTGGAGGATACATTAGTTACTGTACCGTATGTGATATTGAGATGTAGTCGTTTGGAGGATACATTATGTACTGTACCGTATGGGATATTGAGATGTAGTCAGTTTTGGAGGGAGTACATTGTACTGTACGTATGGATATTGAGATGTAGTCAGTTTTTGGAGGATACATTGTACTGTACTGTATGAGGATATTGAGATGTAGTCAGTTTGGAGATACAATTAGCTACTGTACACGTATGAGGATATTGAGATGTAGTCATTTGGAGGATACATTAGTACTGTACTGTATGAGGGTATGAGATGTATTCAGTTTTGGAGGATACATTAGTACTGTACTGTATGGGATATTGAGATGTAGCAGTTTGGAGGATACATTAGACTGTACTGTATGAGGATATTGAGATGTATCAGTTTTGTTGAGGATACATTAGTACTGTACGTATGGGATATTGAGATGTAGTCAGTTTGGAGGATACATTATACTGTACTGTATGAGGATATTGAAATGTAGTCAGTTTGGAGAATACATTGACTGTACTGTATGTAGATATTGAAATGTAGTCAGTTTGGAGGAGTACATTAGTACTGTACTGGTATGGGATATTGAAATGGTAGGTCAGTTTGGAGGATACATTAGTATGTACTGTATGAGGATATTGAGATGTAGTCAGTTTGGAGGATACATTAACTGTACCGTATGAGGATATTGAGATGTAGTCAGTTTGGAGAGATACATTAGCACTGTCCTGTATGAGGATATTGAATGTAGTCAGTTTGGAGGATACATTAGCACTGTACTGTATGAGGATATGAAATGTAGTCAGTTTGGAGGATACATTGAGTACTGTACCTGTATGAGGATATTGAAATGTAGTCAGTTTGGAGGATTACATTAGTACTGTAACGTATGAGGATATTGAGATGTAGTCAGTTTGGAGGATACATAGTATACTGTACTGTATGGGATATTGAGATGTGTCAGTTTGGAGGATACCTTAGTACTGTACCGTATGAGGATATTGAAATGTAGTCAGTTTGGAGGATACATTAGTACTGTACTGTATGATGGATATTGAGATGTAGTCAGTTTGGAGGATACATTAGTACTGTACTGTAGGGGATATTGAAATGTAGTCAGTTTGGAGGATACATTAGTACTGTACTGTATGATGGATATTGAGATGTAGTCAGTTGGAGGATACATTAGTACTGTACGTATGAGGATATTGAGATGTAGTCAGTTTGGAGGATACATTAGTACTGTACTGTATGAGGATATTGAGATGTAGTCAGTTTGGAGGATACATTAGTACTGTCGTAATGTGATATTGAGATGTAGTCAGTTTGGAGGATACATTAGTACTGTACTGTATGAGGATATGAGATGTAGTCAGTTTGGAGGATACATTAGTACTGTACTGTATGTGGATATGAAGATGTAGTCAGTTTGGAGGATACATTAGTACTGTACTGTATTAGGATATGAGATGTAGTCAGTTTGGAGAGATACATTAGTACTGTACTGTATGTAGATATGAGATGTAGTCAGTTTGGAGGATACACTTAGACTGTATGTATGGGATATTGAGATGTAGTCAGTTTGGAGGATACATTAGCACTGTACTGTATGATGATTTGAGATGTATTCAGTTTGGAGGATACATTAGCACTGTACTGTATGAGTGGATATTGAAATGTAGTCGTTTGGAGGATACATTAGCACTGTACTGTATTGGATATTGAGATGTATTCAGTTTGGAGGATACATAGTTACTTTACGTATGAGGATATTGAAATGTAGTCAGTTTGGAGGATACATTAGTACTGTACTGTATGTGGATATTGAAATGTAGTCAGTTGGAGGATACATTAGTACTGTACCGTATGTGGATATTGAGATGTAGTCATTTTGAGGATACATTAGCTTGTACCGTATGGGATATAGATGTAGTCAGTTTTTGGAGGATACATTAGCCACTGTACGGTAGGGATATTGACATGTTCGTTTGGAGACCTCTCTGCTCATACCTCCAACACACGATGAACATGAAAAAATAATAATACGGGGGGGAGAGAGAGAGCTGGGGGAGGTCAGCTGTACACACACATACAAAAGAGGAAGCATGTCACATTTGGGGGGTAGTGTATGGACAAAAACAATACTGAGGCCATGGGGGGATTTTAATAAGGGGGGGACTAATGTAGGTCGCTGCCAGAGGGGGGACTGACTACATCCAATATCCACATACGTTACAGTAATAATGTATCCTCCAAACTGACTACATCTCATATCCACATACGTACAGTACTAATGTATCCTCCAAACTGACTACATTTCAATATCCACATACAGTACAGTACTATAGTATCTCCAAACTGACTACATTTCAAATATCCTCATACAGTACAGTACTATGTATCCTCCAAACTGAACACATTTCAATATCCACATACGTACAGTCTAATGTATCCTCCAAACTGACTACATTTCAATATCTCATACAGTACAGTGCTAATGTATCCTCCAAACTGACTACATCTCAATATCCTCATACAGTACAGTACTAATGTATCCTCCAAACTGACTACATCTCAATATCCTCATACAGTACAGTACTAATGTATCCTCCAAACTGACTACATCTCAATATCCTCATACAGTACAGTACTAATGTATCCTCCAAACTGACTACATCTCAATATCCTCATACAGTACAGTACTAATGTATCCTCCAAACTGACTACATCTCAATATCCTCATACAGTACAGTACTAATGTATCCTCCAAACTGACTACATCTCAATATCCTCATACAGTACAGTACTAATGTATCCTCCAAACTGACTACATTTCAATATCCACATACAGTACAGTACTAATGTATCCTCCAAACTGACTACATCTCAATATCCTCATACAGTACAGTACTAATGTATCCTCCAAACTGACTACATCTCAATATCCACATACAGTTACTAATGTATCCTCCACACTGACTACATCTCAATACCACATACAGTACAGTATACATGTATCCTCCAAACTGACTACATTTCAATATCCACATACAGTACAGTACTAATGTATCCTCCAAACTTGACTACATCTCAATATCCTCATACAGTACAGTACTAATGTATCCTCCAAACTGACTACATCTCAATATCCTCATACGGTACAGTACTAATGTATCCTCCAAACTGACTACATGTCAATATCCACATACGGTACAGTACTAATGTATCCTCCAAACTGACTACATCTCAATATCCTCATACAGTACAGTACTAATATATCCTCCAAACTGACTACATTTCAATATCCTCATACAGTACTTACAATGTATCCTCCAAACTGACTCATTTCAATATCCTCATACAGTACAGTCTAATGTATCTCCACTGACTACATTTCAATATCCTCATACAGTACAGTGCTAATGTATCCTCCAAACTGACTACATCTCATATATCCTCATCAGTCCAGTATAATGTATCCTCCAAACTGACTACATCTCAATATCCTCATACAGTACAGTACTAATGTATCCTCCAAACTGACTACATTTCAATATCCTCATACAGTACAGTACTAATGTATCCTCCAAACTGACTACATTTCAATATCCTCATACAGTACAGTGCTAATGTATTCTCCAAACTGACTACATTTCAATATCCTCATACAGTACAGTGCTAATGTATCCTCCAAACTGACTACATCTCAATATCCTCATACAGTACAGTACTAATGTATCCTCCAAACTGACTACATCTCAATATCCTCATACAGTACAGTACTAATGTATCCTCCAAACTGACTATCTTCAATATCCCATACATTACAGTACTAATGTATCCTCCAAACTGACTACATTCTCAATATCCTCATACAGTACAGTACTAATGTATCCTCCAAACTGACTACATCTCCATATCCTCATACAGTACAGTACTAATGTATCCTCCAAACTGACTACATCTCAATATCCTCATACAGTACAGTACTAATGTATCCTCCAAACTGACTACATCTCAATATCCACATACGGTACAGTACTAATGTATCCTCCAAACTGACTACATCTCAATATCCACATACGGTACAGTACTAATGTATCCTCCAAACTGACTACATCTCAATATCCACATACGGTACAGTACTAATGTATCCTCCAAACTGACTACATCTCAATATCCTCATACAGTACAGTACTAATGTATCCTCCAAACTGACTACATCTCAATATCCTCATACAGTACAGTACTAATGTATCCTCCAAACTGACTACATTTCAATATCCACATACAGTACAGTACTAATGTATCCTCCAAACTGACTACATCTCAATATCCTCATACAGTACAGTACTAATGTATCCTCCAAACTGACTACATCTCAATATCCTCATACAGTACAGTACTAATGTATCCTCCAAACTGACTACATTCAATATCCACATACAGTACAGTACTAATGTATCCTCCAACTGACTACATTTCAATATCCACATACAGTACAGTACTAATGTTCCTCCAAACTGACTACATCTCAATATCCTCATACATACAGTACTAATGTATCCTCCAAACTGACTACATCTCAATATCCTCATACAGTACAGTACTAATGTATCCTCCAAACTGACTACATTCAATATCCACATACGGTACAGTACTAATGTATCCTCCACTGACTACATCTCAATATCCACATACGTACAGTACTAATGTATCCTCCAAACTGACTACATCTCAATATCCACATACGGTACAGTACTAATGTATCCTCCAAACTGACTACATTTCAATATCCACATACAGTACAGTACTAATGTATCCTCCAAACTGACTACATTTCAATATCCTCATACAGTACAGTACTAATGTATCCTCCAAACTGACTACATTTCAATATCCTCATACGGTACAGTGCTAATGTATCCTCCAAACTGACTACATTCAATATCCTCATACGGTACAGTACTAATGTATCCTCCAAACTGACTACATTTCAATATCCTCATACGGTACAGTACTAATGTATCCTCAAACTGACTACATTTCAAATCCTCATACAGTACAGTACTAATGTATCCTCCAAACTGAATACATCTCAATATCCTCATACAGTACAGTGCTAATGTATCCTCCAAACTGACTACATTTCAATATCCTCATACGGTACAGTACTAATGTATCCTCCAAACTGTCTACATTTCAATATCCTCATACAGTACAGTGCTAATGTATCCTCCAAACTGACTACATTTCAATATCCACATACGGTACAGTACTAATGTATCCTCCAAACTGAATACATCTCAATATCCTCATACAGTACAGTGCTAATGTATCCTCCAAACTGACTACATTTCAATATCCACATACAGTACAGTACTAATGTATCCTCCAAACTGACTACATCCAATATCCACATACAGTACGTACTAATGTATCCTCCAAACTGACTACATTTCAATATCCTCATACAGTACAGTACAATGTATCCTCCAAACTGACTACATTTCATATCCACATACGTACAGTACTAATGTATCCTCCAAACTGACTACATTTCAATATCCCATACAGTACAAGTACTAATGTATCCTCCAAACTGACTACATTTCATATCCTCATACAGTACAGTACTAATGTACCTCCAAACTGACTACATTTCAATATCCTCATACAGTACAGTACTAATGTATCCTCCAAACTGACTACATTTCAATATCCTCATACATACAGTGCTAATGTATCCTCCAAACTGACTACATTTCAATATCCTCATACAGTACAGTGCTAATGTATCCTCCAAACTGACTACATTTCAATATCCTCATACATTACAGTACTAATGTATCCTCCAAACTGACTACATTTCAATATCCACATACGGTACAGTGCTAATGTATCCTCCAAACTGACTACATTTCAATATCCTCATACAGTACAGTACTAATGTATCCTCCAAACTGACTACATTTCAATATCCTCATACAGTACAGTGCTAATGTATCCTCCAAACTGACTACATTCAATATCCTCATACAGTACAGTGCTAATGTATCCTCCAAACTGACTACATTTCAATATCCTCATACAGTACAGTGCTAATGTACCTCCAAACTGACTACATTTCAATATCCTCATACAGTACAGTGCTAATGTATCCTCCAAACTGACTACATTTCAATATCCTCATACGGTACAGTGCTAATGTATCCTCCAAACTGACTACATTTCAATATCCACATACGGTACAGTACTAATGTATCCTCCAAACTGACTACATTTCAATATCCTCATACAGTACAGTGCTAATGTATCCTCCAAACTGACTACATTTCAATATCCACATACGGTACAGTACTAATGTATCCTCCAAACTGAATACATCTCAATATCCTCATACAGTACAGTGCTAATGTATCCTCCAAACTGACTACATTTCAATATCCACATACGGTACAGTACTAATGTATCCTCCAAACTGAATACATCTCAATATCCTCATACAGTACAGTGCTAATGTATCCTCCAAACTGACTACATTTCAATATCCACATACAGTACAGTACTAATGTATCCTCCAAACTGACTACATTTCAATATCCTCATACATTACAGTACTAATGTATCCTCCAAACTGACTACATTTCATATCCTCATACAGTACAGTACTAATGTATCCTCCAAACTGACTACATTTCAATATCCACATACAGTACAGTACTAATGTATCCTCCAAACTGACTACATTTCAATATCCTCATACAGTACAGTACTAATGTATCCTCCAAACTGACTACATCTCAATATCCTCATACAGTACAGTACTAATGTATCCTCCAAACTGACTACATTTCAATATCCACATACAGTACAGTACTAATGTATCCTCCAAACTGACTACATTTCAATATCCTCATACAGTACAGTACTAGTATCCTCCAAACTGACTACATTTCAATATCCTCATACAGTACAGTACTAATGTATCCTCCAAACTGACTACATTCAAATCCTCATACAGTACAGTACAATGTATCCTCCAAACTGACTACATTTCAATATCCTCATACAGTACAGTGCTAATGTATCCTCCAAACTGACTACATTTCAATATCCTCATACAGTACAGTGCTAATGTATCCTCCAAACTGACTACATTTCAATATCCTCATACAGTACAGTACTAATGTATCCTCCAAACTGACTACATTTCAATATCCACATACGGTACAGTGCTAATGTATCCTCCAACTGACTACATTTCAATATCCTCATACAGTACAGTACTAATGTATCCTCCAAACTGACTACATTTCAATATCCTCATACAGTACAGTGCTAATGTATCCTCCAAACTGACTACATTTCAATATCCTCATACAGTACAGTGCTAATGTATCCTCCAAACTGACTACATTTCAATATCCTCATACGGTACAGTGCTAATGTATCCTCCAAACTGACTACATTTCAATATCCTCATACGTACAGTGCTAATGTATCCTCCAAACTGACTACATTTCAATATCCACAACGGTACAGTACTAATGTATCCTCCAAACTGATACATTTCGATATCCACATACGGTACAGTACTAATGTATCCTCCAAACTGACTACTTTTCATATCCTCATACGGTACAGTACTAAGTATCCTCCAAACTGACTACATCTCAATATCCACATACATTACAGTGCTAATGTATCCTCCAAACTGACTACATTTCAATATCCTCATACGGTACAGTGCTAATGTATCCTCCAAACTGACTACATCTCAATATCCACATAGGTACAGTACTAATGTATCTCCAAACTGACTACATTTCAATATCCTCATACAGTACAGTGCTAATGTATCCTCCAAACTGACTACATTTCAATATCCTCATACGGTACAGTCTAATGTATCCTCCAAACTGACTACATTTCAATATCCACATACGGTACAGTACTAATGTATCCTCCAAACTGACTACATTTCAATATCCTCATACGTACGTGCTAATGTATCCTCCAAACTGACTACATTTCAATATCCACATACGGTACATACTATGTATCCTCCAAACTGAATCTCTCAATATCCTCATACATACAGTGCTAATGTATCCTCCAACTGACTACATTTCAATATCCACATACGTACAGTACTAATGTATCCTCCAAACTGAATACATCTCAATATCCTCATACAGTACAGTGCTAATGTATCCTCCAAACTGACTACATTTCAATATCCACATACAGTACAGTACTAATGTATCCTCCAAACTGACTACATTTCAATATCCACATACAGTACAGTACTAATGTATCCTCCAAACTGACTACATTTCAATATCCTCATACAGTACAGTACTAATGTATCCTCCAAACTGACTACATTTCAATATCCACATACAGTACAGTACTAATGTATCCTCCAAACTGACTACATCTCAATATCCTCATACAGTACAGTACTAATGTATCCTCCAAACTGACTACATCTCAATATCCTCATACAGTACAGTACTAATGTATCCTCCAAACTGACTACATTTCAATATCCACATACAGTACAGTACTAATGTATCCTCCAAACTGACTACATCTCAATATCCTCATACAGTACAGTACTAATGTATCCTCCAAACTGACTACATTTCAATATCCTCATACAGTACAGTACTAATGTATCCTCCAAACTGACTACATTTCAATATCCTCATACAGTACAGTACTATGTATCCTCCAAACTGACTACATTTCAATATCCTCATACAGTACAGTGCTAATGTATCCTCCAACTGACTACATTTCAATATCCTCATACAGTACAGTGCTAATGTATCCTCCAAACTGACTACATTTCAATATCCTCAACAGTACAGTAACTAATGTATCCTCCAAACTGACTACATTTCAATATCCACATACGGTACAGTGCTAATGTATCCTCCAAACTGACTACATTTCAATATCCTCATACAAGTACAGTACTAATGTATCCTCCAAACTGACTACATTTCAATATCCTCATACAGTACAGTGCTAATGTATCCTCCAAACTGACTACATTTCAATATCCTCATACAGTACAGTGCTAATGTATCCTCCAAACTGACTACATTTCAATTCCTCATACGGTACAGTGCTAATGTATCCTCCAAACTGACTACATTTCAATATCCACATACGGTACAGTACTAATGTATCCTCCAAACTGACTACATTTCGATATCCACATACGGTACAGTACTAATGTATCCTCCAAACTGACTACTTTTCAATATCCTCATACGGTACAGTACTAATGTATCCTCCAAACTGACTACATCTCAATATCCACATACATTACAGTGCTAATGTATCCTCCAAACTGACTACATTTCAATATCCTCATACGTACAGTGCTAATGTATCCTCCAAACTGACTACATCTCAATATCCACATACGGTACAGTACTAATGTATCCTCCAAACTGACTACATTTCAATATCCTCATACGGTACAGTGCTAATGTATCCTCCAAACTGACTACATTTCAATATCCTCATACGGTACAGTACTAATGTATCCTCCAAACTGACTACATCTCAATATCCTCATACGGTACAGTACTAATGTATCCTCCAAACTGACTACATTTCAATATCCTCATACGGTACAGTACTAATGTATCCTCCAAACTGACTACATTTCAATATCCTCATACAGTACAGTACTAATGTATCCTCCAAACTGACTACATTTCAATATCCACATACAGTACAGTACTAATGTATCCTCCAAACTGACTACATTTCAATATCCTCATACAGTACAGTACTAATGTATCCTCCAAACTGACTACATTTCAATATCCTCATCAGTACAGTACTAATGATCCTCCAAACTGACTACATTTCAATATCCTCATACAGTACAGTACTAATGTATCCTCAAACTGACTACATTTCAATATCCTCATACAGTACAGTACTAATGTATCCTCCAAACTGACTACATCTCAATATCCTCATACAGTACAGTGCTAATGTATCCTCCAAACTGACTACATTTCAATATCCTCATACAGTACAGTGCTAATGTATCCTCCAAACTGACTACATTTCAATATCCTCATACAGTACAGTACTAATGTATCCTCCAAACTGACTACATTTCAATATCCACATACGGTACAGTGCTAATGTATCCTCCAAACTGACTACATTTCAATATCCTCATACAGTACAGTACTAATGTATCCTCCAAACTGACTACATCTCAATATCCACATACATTACAGTGCTAATGTATCCTCCAAACTGACTACATTTCAATATCCTCATACGTACAGTCTAATGTATCCTCCAACTGACACATCTCAATATCCACATACGGTACAGTACTAATGTATCCTCCAAACTGACTACATTTCAATATCCTCATACGGTACAGTGCTAATGTATCCTCCAAACTGACTACATTTCAATATCCTCATACGTACAGTACTAATGTATCCTCCAAACTGACTACATCTCAATATCCTCATACGGTACAGTACTAATGTATCCTCCAAACTGACTACATTTCAATATCCACATACGGTACAGTACTAATGATCCTCCAAACTGACTACATTTCAATATCCTCATACAGTACAGTACTAATGTATCCTCCAAACTGACTACATTTCAATATCCATACAGTACAGTACTAATGTATCCTCCAAACTGACTACATTTCAATATCCTCATACAGTACAGTACTAATGTATCCTCCAAACTGACACATTTCAATATCCTCATACAGTACAGTACTAATGTATCCTCCAAACTGACTACATTTCAATATCCTCATACAGTACAGTACTAATGTATCCTCCAAACTGACTACATTTCAATATCCTCATACAGTACAGTACTAATGTATCCTCCAAACTGACTACATCTCAATATCCTCATACAGTACAGTGCTAATGTATCCTCCAAACTGACTACATTTCAATATCCTCATACAGTACAGTGCTAATGTATCCTCCAAACTGACTACATTTCAGTATCCTCATACAGTACAGTACTAATGTATCCTCCAAACTGACTACATTTCAATATCCACATACGGTACAGTGCTAATGTATCCTCCAAACTGACTACATTTCAATATCCTCATACAGTACAGTACTAATGTATCCTCCAAACTGACTACATTTCAATATCCTCATACAGTACAGTGCTAATGTATCCTCCAAACTGACTACATTTCAATATCCTCATACAGTACAGTGCTAATGTATCCTCCAAACTGACTACATTTCAATATCCTCATACAGTACAGTGCTAATGTATCCTCCAAACTGACTACATTTCAATATCCTCATACGGTACAGTGCTAATGTATCCTCCAAACTGACTACATTTCAATATCCACATACGGTACAGTACTAATGTATCCTCCAAACTGACTACATTTCGATATCCACATACGGTACAGTACTAATGTATCCTCCAAACTGACTACATTTCAATATCCTCATACGGTACAGTACTAATGTATCCTCCAAACTGACTACATCTCAATATCCACATACATTACAGTGCTAATGTATCCTCCAAACTGACTACATTTCAATATCCTCATACGGTACAGTGCTAATGTATCCTCCAAACTGACTACATCTCAATATCCACATACAGTACAGTACTAATGTATCCTCCAAACTGACTACATTTCAATATCCTCATACGGTACAGTGCTAATGTATCCTCCAAACTGACTACATTTCAATATCCTCATACGGTACAGTACTAATGTATCCTCCAAACTGACTACATCTCAATATCCTCATACGGTACAGTACTAATGTATCCTCCAAACTGACTACATTTCAATATCCTCATACGGTACAGTACTAATGTATCCTCCAAACTGACTACATTTCAATATCCTCATACGGTACAGTACTAATGTATCCTCCAAACTGACTACATTTCAATATCCTCATACAGTACAGTACTAATGTATCCTCCAAACTTACTACATTTCAATATCCTCATACGGTACAGTACTAATGTATCCTCCAAACTGTGCGCTGAACAGAGACAGACTGCAGTGATTCTTCATTCAGTAGGCTGCACAATAGCTTAAGATCCCTTTATTGGTCAATTGCACACAAGGTTCAACCGAAATTTGACTTCCGCTTTTAACCCAACCCCTCTGAAAGACACATATATGTACATACACACACATACAGTATACTGCATGTACACACACACACACACACACACACACACACACACACACACACACACACACACACACACACACACACACACACACACACACACACACACACACACACACACACTGTACATACATACCAGAGGTTGGAACCGGTTCAGGGAACAGAACTGAAAACTGGAAAATAATGACATTTTTCAAGGAACATAATCACAACCGGGAACGAAAGTGAACTATACCGTTCCGGAACAGAACTGTTTAATAACATT